>NC_134399.1:215941523-216207210 GCF_050003625.1 Haematobia irritans | reverse complement strand
AAAACTCAATTAATTTTTTAATCAAGAATTTTTTCTATGCCCAATTAAAACTGTGATTGATACTATCATTTTCGTGATTGAAGACATTTCAATTAAAAAATTAATTGGATCAATTAATTTGGTGATTGAATCAGAAAAAAATTTTTTGTGTGTACTTTTACGCGGTAGATGTATCCGTTAGAAAACAATACCTATTTTCTCAAGCTTCTCACATTTACAGCGTTTTATACTTTTTACACTAACCACCATAGAATGGTGATGGGGGTATAATAAGTTTGTCATTCCGTTTGTAACACACACATTGAAATATCGACACACATTGAAATATCGATTATACAACGTATATATTCTTGGAGAGATTGTAAGACGATATAATCATGTCAATCTGTCTGTCTGTCTGTTGTATTCAAGCTACAGTCTTCAATAATGACGTATCGTCCTGAAATTTGACACAGATTTGTTTTTTGTCTGCACGCAGGCCAAGTTCGGAGATGGGCTATATCGGTCCAGGTATTGATATAGCTCCCATATAAACCAATCCCCCAATTTGGGGCCTTGAGCTTCTAGAAACCGTAGTCTGAAATTGGAAATCTAGAGGTATCGAAAATGGTGTGCATCGGTCCAAGTTTTGATATAGCCCCCATATAGACCGATCTACCGATTTTACCTTTTGGGCTTCTACATCGACACCGTAGTTGTTATCCGATTTGCCTGAAATTGGAAATCTAGAGATATTTTAGTACCACAAATAAGTGTGTCAAAAATGGTGGGTATTGGTATAGCCCTCATATTGACCGAACTCACGGGAATGAAATCAGATCTACATAAAAAGGAAACTTTTCTCATCTTAATTCCACGGCAAACAATAGGGTGCAAATGGAGACTAGAAATGTAATCATTTATAAAATGTTGCATACTTTTAGGCGGTAATTGTATCAGCTTGAAAACGGTATGAGATAGCCGGTACTGAGGATTTTTACTAATTTTTATACCCTGCGCCACACTGTGGAACAGGGTATTATAAGTTAGTGCATATGTTTGCAACACCCAGAAGGAGACGAGATCGACACATGGTGTCTTTGGCAAAAATGCTCAGGGTGGGCTCCTGAGTCGATATAGCTATGTCCGTCTGTCCGTGAACACATTTTTGTAATCAAAGTCTAGGTCGCAGTTTTAGTCCAAACGACTTCCAACTTGGCACAAGTATGTGTTTTGGCTCGGAATAGAACCCTATTGATTTTGGAAATCGGTCCAGATTTAGATAAAGCTCTCTCATATATATATATATATATATATATATATATATATATATATATATATATATATATATATATATATATATATATATATATATATATATATATATATATATATATATATATTATATATATATATATATATATATATATATATATATTATATATATATATATATATATATATATATATATATATATATATATATATATATATATATATATATATATATATATATATATATATATATATATATATATATTATAATATATATATATATATATATAATATATATATATATATATATATATTATATATATATATATATATATATATATATATATATATATATATATATATATATATATATATATAATATATATATATATATATATATATAATATATATATATATATATATATATATATATATATATATATATATATATATTTCACCCGATATGGACTTATATGGCCCCAGAAGCCAGAGTTTTAACCTAATTTGCTTAAAATTTTGCACAAGAAGAAACATTAGTACTATAGTCAAGTGTGCCAATTTTTATTGAAATCGGTTCAGATTTAGATATAGCTCCCATATATATCTTTCGCCCAATATGGACTATTACGGTCCCAGAAGCCAGAGTTTTATCCCAATTTGCTTAAAATTTTGCACAAGAAGAACAATTAGTGCTATAGTCAAGTGTGCCAACTTTTATTGAAATCGGTTCAGATTTAGATATAGCTCCCATATATATCTTTCGCCCGATATGGCCTAATACAGTCCCAGAAGCCAGAGTTTTACCCCAATTTGGTTGAAATTTTGCGATAGGAGTACAATTAGTAGTTTAGTCAAGTGTGCCAAATTTTATTGAAATCGGTTCAGATTTATATATAGCTTCCATATATAGTTATCGTTCGCCCGATTTACACTCATATGACCACAGTGGCCAATCTTTTACTCCGTTTAATTGAAATTTTGCACAGGGATTAGAATTGGCATTGTAGCTACGCGTGCCAAATTTGGTTGAAATCGGTTCACATTTAGATATAACTCCCATATATAGCGTTCGCCCGATTTACACTCATATGACCACAGAGGCCAATTTTTAACTCCGATTTAGTTGAAATTTTGCACAGGGAGTAGAATTAGTATTGTAGCTATGCGTACCAAATTTGGTTGAAATCGGTTCAGATTTAGATATAACTCCCATATATATGTTTTTCTCATTTCGACAAAAATGGTCAAAATACCAAAATTTTCCTTGTAAAATCGCCACTGCTTAGTAGATGTGTGCGCGTGACACGAAATTCTCGTGACACGCGTGAATCACGTGAGTCGTGAACAAAATCCAAAGCAAATCTCGTGAACGTGCGTGAATGGGACTAAAATAAATATGTCGTGCGTGAGAAATAAAATCGGTTCGTGAATATGCGTGAATAAAATTTCTGCAAAATCACGCGCACGAAAAAAATTAAGATTTAATTCATACCCGTATGTTAACTGGAATTTATTTATTTCTCAAACTATATTCTATTTTTGAATTTTTTACCTTTGCTTCCCGTTTGGAAAATGTGGTGAGTCTCGTGAATCACGTGAATTGTCATGAGTCGTGCGTGGGCGTGAGTCTTTGAAAGTATTACGTGCATGAGCGTGCGTGAGTACTGGTTTTCATTTCGTGAATGTGTGTGAGTGGGATTGGCTACCACACGTATCGTGCGTGAGCGTGTGTGAATAAATTTCAGTCACGCGCACACCTCTACTGCTTAGTCGAAAAATTTTCCTAAACTTCTAATACATATATATCGAGCGATAAATCATAAATAAACTTTTGCGAAGTTTCCTTAAAATTGCTTCAGGTTTAAATGTTTCCCATATTTTTTTACTAACATTGTGTTCCACCCTAGTGCATTAGCCGACTTAAATTTTGAGTCTATAGATTTTGTAGAAGTCTATCAAATTCTGTCCAAATCGATTGAAATTTAAATGTATGTATTTGGGAAAAACTTTTATATATAACCCCCAACACATTTGACGGATATGATATGGTATCGAAAATTTAGATCTACAAAGTGGTGCAGAGTATATAGTCGGCCCCGCCCGACTTTAGACTTTCCTTACTTGTTTTTCTCTTGGAAATATTTTGAGTTGGATAATTAGAGATTTGGTGAGGAATTTCCATTAATGCGGGATTTATAAATCACATTTACATGAAATTCTCTTGTTTCCAAAATATCTAAAAACGAAAATTTTTCTCATGAAATAGACCACGGCAAATGGAGCATTTGGACTAGAAAAGGATTTTATTTTGGCGGCCTAAGTTCTAATTTACAATTTTAATCATCTTCGATAAGACATTTCTCTAAAACTATGAACGCATTTCGTGAGGACTCGAGCCCTCATTAGTGCTTATCACTGATCCCATAACTATAGAAATGGTTCACCTTCATATTGATCAATATTTAATACATGAGTATTGGGAAATGAATTTCGTTCATAAAATGTTCAATTTCCTCTTTATAACAGGTTGGCTGATAAGTCCCCGGTCTGACACATAGATGGCGTCGCTAGTATTATATAGTATCAACTTTCCAATGATTCGTGTCAAAATTTGACGTCTGTAAGTCAATTAGTTTGTGAGATAGAGCGTCTTTGAAGTTGATCGAGATAGCAGCGGCCTTAAAGATATCAAAAGAACGTGTTGGTCATATCATTCATCAATATTTGGATATGCGGAAACTCTGTGCAAAATGGGTGTCGCGCGAGCTCACATTTGACCAAAAACAACAACGTGTTGATGATTCTAAGCGGTGTTTGCAGCTGTTAACTCGTAATACACCCGAGTTTTTCCGTCGATAAGTGACAATGGATGAAACATGGCTCCATCACTACACTCCTGAGTCCAATCGACAGTCGGCTGAGTGGACAGCGACCGGTGAACCGTCTCCGAAGCGTGGAAAGACTCAAAAGTCCGCTGGCAAAGTAATGGCCTCTGTTTTTATACCCACCACCATAGAATGGTGACGGGAGTATAAGAAGTTTGTCATTCCGTTTGTAACACATCGAAATATCGATTTCCGACTATATAAAGTATATATATTCTTGATCAGGGAGAAATTCTAAGACGATATAACGATGTCCGTCTGTCCGTTTGTCTGTCTGTCTGTCTGTCTGTCTGTTGTAATCACGCTACAGTCTTCAATAATGAAGCAATCGTGCTGAAATTTTGCACAAACTCGTCTTTTGTCTGCAGGCAGGTCAAGTTCGAAGATGGGCTATATCGGTCCAGGTTTTGATATAGTCCCCATATAAACCGACCTCCCAATTTGGGGTCTTGGGCTTATAGAAATCGTAGTTATTATCCAATTTGCCTGAAATTTGAAATCTAGAGGTATTTTATGAACATAAAGAGGTGTGGCAAAAATGGTGAGTATCGGTCCATGTTTTGGTATAGCCCCCATATAGACCGATCTCCCGATTTTATTTATAGGGCTCATAGAAACCGCAGTTTTTATTCAATTTACCTGAAATTGGAAATCTAGAGGTATTGTAGGACCACAAATACGTGTGCCAAAAATCGTGAGTATCGGTCCATGTTTTGGTATAGCACCCATATAGACCGATCTCCCGATTTTACTTCTTGGGCTTATAGAAACCGCAGTTTTTATTCAATTTACCTGAAATTGGAAATCTAGAGGTATTGTAGGACCACAAATACGTGTGCCAAAAATTGTGAGTATCGGTCCATATTTTGGTATAGCCCCCGCATAGACCGATCTCCCGATTTTACTTCTTGGGCTTATAGAAACCGCAGTTTTTATTCAATTTACCTGAAATTGGAAATCTAGAGGTATTGTAGGACCACAATACGTGTGCCAAAAATTGTGAGTATCGGTCCATGCTTTGGTATGGTCCCCATATAAAACGACCTCCCGATTTGGGGTCTTGGGCTTATAGAAACCGTAGTTTTTTTCCAATTTGGCTGAAATTGGAAATCTAGAGGTATTTTAGGACCATAAAGAGGTGTGCCGAAAATGGTGAGTATCGGTCCATATTTTGGTATAGCCCCCATATAGACCGATTTTACTTCTTGGGCTTCTAGTATCCGAAGTGTTTATCCTATTTGCCTGAAATTGGAAATCTAGAGGAATTTTCGGGTCATAAAAAGGTGTGCCGAAATCGGTGAGTATCGGTCCACAAGAACGATCTCCCGATTTAACTCCTTGGGTTTCTGGAAACCGTAGTTTTTATCTGATTTGCCTGAAATTGTAAATTTTCTGGTATTTTAGGCTCACAAAAACGTGTATCGGATTAAGTTTTTATTGGTCCATTTGGTAATGCCTCCATATAGACCGAATTCACTTCTTGAGGGTGTAGAAGGTGCACTGATCATGAAAATTGCTTGATTTAAGATTTCAAATCAAGACGTTATTTTATAATTTTCTTGCACACTTACAAGAGATGTTAATGATTCCTCTAAAACCCAAACAAAAATGGTTCTTATAAATCCAATATCTGATATAGTCCTCATAGGTGAAATCTTTAAATTTATCTTCGGGAAATGTCCTCAAGTCCTCAAGCCCTCCTGAAATTTCAAAGGAAACCCTAATATTTGGCTCATGGTGGTGGGTATTTAAGATTCGGCCCGGCCGAACTTAGTGCTGTATATACTTGTTTTGGGATGCGCATGGAATAATTTTTATCGATTATCTTGAAAAGGGAAAAAACATCAACAGTGACTATTATATGGCGTCATTGGAGCGTTTGAAGGTCGAAATCGCGGCAAAACGGCCCCATATGAAGAAGAAAAAAAGTGTTGTTCCACCAAGACAACGCACCGTGCCACAAGTCATTGAGAACGATGGCAAAAATTCATGAATTGGGCTTCGAATTGTTTCCCCACCCACCGTATTCACCAGATCTGGCCCCAGCGACTTTTTCTTGTTCTCAGAACTCAAAAGGATGCTCGCAGGGAAAAATTTTGGCTGCAATGAAGAGGTGATCGCCGAAACTGAGACCTATTTTGAGGCAAAACCGAAGGAGTACTACCAAAATGGTATCAAAAAATTGGAAGGTCGTTATAATAGTTGTATCGCTCTTGAAGGGAACTATGTTGAATAATAAAAACTAATTTTGACAAAAAAAATGTGTTTTTCTTTGTTAGACCGGGGACTTATCAGCCAACCTGTTAACCGTCTACTAACGATTCGCCTCACACTGATTTTTTTGATTTTTGCACAAAGGCTATTTTTATTTCCATTTTACAAATAACCTATATGTAATAAAATGTTTAGTTTGTTACCCAGCCATAGAGATTTCAGGGTCTTCCAAAATATATTGAGTTTGTGGTTAACAATATTTAATTGATTACTTTACATACCCGTAGATATGTTAACATTTAGGTTGTCGCCACAAAAATTTAGGACATTAAAAAACTGCAAGTTTTATGGTGATGGTAAAAAGGACAAAACAAATTAAAATTAATTCAAGTACTTAGATCTAATTATTATGCTATATATTTACAACTTAATAACAAATAGTAATAACAATATTTACAACTTACATGCTAGTTAGTCTATTTACATGTTGCTCAGTAATGTAAACTGAGTTAGTGAGATCGAGAGAATCATTACGTCTGTAATAATACATAAATTTTTCTCCGGAATATAAATATCCCTGTTCATTTAGGTCTAGTAGGGCAGCTGGGCGAAGGTGCCTCAAGGTCAAGTTAGATCGTGCCTCAAAATCTACTTCCATGCAAGTCTGCACTATTGAATTCGTGGTATCTTTAAATTTCTCTAGGGGTATTAATGCACAGCGTGTCATGAAAACATCTATCCATGGGAGGCCAGCGGTATCATAAATCCACCTTCAGGAAGGATTCCTAATAGAGCCGTCTGCACATTGTCGGGGATGGAGACACATACACATTCTTATCATTCTTCTCTCCCATCTGCGTATTCTCTTCATTTGATGAGAGGACATCCCAAGCCAGCAGGGAAACGCGTATGCCAAAATTGGTCTAATTATCCGTTTGTAGATACCATATAGAGAAGTATTTTCGAGGCTAAAATACAAAAAAATAATCGGCACCATGTATTTACACAGACAAATATATATTTTGTCTTCAATCACGAAATTAATTGATCCAATTAAATTTTATTTTAAACTAGTGTAACCCGGCACGCTTCGCTGCGGCTTCCGGCAATGATTATAACGACCTTCCAATTTTTTGATACCATTTTGGTAGTACTCCTTCGGTTTTGCCTCAAAATAGGCCTTAGTTTCGGCGATCGCCTCTTTATTGCAGCCAAATTTATTCCCTGCGAGCATCCTTTTAAGGTTTGAGAACAAGAAAAAGTCGCTGGGGGCCAGATCTGGAGAATACGGTGGGTGGAGAAGCAATTCGGAGCCCAATTCATAAATTTTGGCCATCGTTCTCAATGACTTGTGGCACGGTGCGTTGTCTTGGTGGAACAACACTTTTTTCTCCTTCATATGAGGCCGTTTTGCAGCGATTTCAACCTTCAAACGCTCCAATAACGCCATATAATAGTCACTGTTGATGGTTTTTCCCTTCTCAAGATAATCGATAAAAATTATTCCATGCACATCCTAAAAAAACAGAGGCCATTACTTTGCCAGCGGACTTTTGAGTCTTTCCACGCTTCGGAGACGGTTCACCGGTCGCTGTCCACTCAGCCGACTGTCGATTGAACTCAGGAGTGTAGTAATGGAGCCATGTTTCATCCATTGTCACATATCGACGGAAAAACTCGGGCGTATTACGAGTTAACAGCGGCAAACACCGCTCAGAATCATCAACACGTTGTTGTTTTTGGTGAGCTCGCGCGACACCCATTTTGCACAGAGCTTCCGCATATCCAAATATTGATGAATGATATGACCAACACGGTCCTTTGATATCTTTAAGGCCTCTGCTATCTCGATCAACTTCATTTTACGGTCATTCAAAATCATTTTGTGGATTTTTTTATGTTTTCGTCGGTAACCACCTCTTTCGGGCGTCCACTGCGTTCACCGTCCTCCGTACTCATTTCACCACGCTTGAATTTTGCATACCAATCAATTATTGTTGATTTCCCTGGGGCAGAGTCCGGTAACTCATTATCAAGCCAAGTTTTTGCTTCCACCGTATTTTTTCCCTTCAGAAAACAGTATTTTATCAAAACACGAAATTCCTTTTTTTCCATTTTTTTCACAATAACAAAAGTTGCTTCACAAAAGACGCTCTATCTCACAAACTAATTGACTTACAGACGTCAAATATTTTGACATGAATCATTTGAAGGTTGGTACTATATAAAAATAATATACATTTAATACTAGCGGCGCCATCTACGTGTCAGACCGGGGACTTATCAGCAAAAGTAGTACAAAAATTTACCACATTAACATTTGCTAAAATGTTGGCAAATGATGCACCCTCTACGTTGGCTGCACCCTCAAAAAAAATCGCTTCTTTAACATATGTTCCAAACATATTTTGCAGGAAGCACATATATTATTGCATACTGCCGAAACATTAATATGTTTGTTTTATGTGAACATATTATATGTTTGGAAGCATTTTGAGCCAAAAATATTATATGCTTGGAAGAATTTTTCCCAAACACGATTGTGCTCATTCCCTAACATACTCGTAATTTTCACTTCCACGAAATTTTATAGTTATTGGCACCTTTTTCTGTAATACAAATAATGTTGAAGAAATTATTCACTTTTATAAATTTTTAAAATTTTACCTTTCGCCTGCACGGAGAATCGAGCCGAGGATCATACAGTTTATAAGCCAACACACTATCCACTGGGCTACGTAGCTGTTATAGTCACCAGTAGATAATTATCGTTTTAAGTTACATTTATATAGCATAGTTTGCAGCGCCCACGAGCCCATGCAAACATAACATTATTTAACAGAAACATACATTTGTTTGCCACGTGGAGCAGTGGTTAGCATGTCTGCCTTGCATGCAAAGGGTCGTGGGTTCAACCCCTGCTCCGACCGAACACTTTTTATTTTTTTTTTTTTTTTTTTAATTTACACATTTATATTTATACCATATTAATTTTTTTTAAATGAAACTTCGAAATGTGCGTTATTAAAGATTTATAGTCAGTAACAGTGCTTGATATAAACGAAATTGACTGATTTTTGGATAAAATATTATTTTTTATTGCAAAAATAACAATCTTGTAATAAAAAACTGTTTTTGTACAAAACTTTAAAATTTGGAAGGACTTCAAAAACTAACAAAAGAAGAACGTGGAGTCGAGTATAAACATACATACATAATTTTATAATATAAACATACATTTATTTAGGAGTGAACAGTTTTTTTACTAGCATTTAACACCATCGCTCTAAAATTCCTTTTATTTTTCTTTAATAATTCATTTTAAAGAAAATAAACTTTTTAAATTGTTTTAGCTGTAAAACTCGAACTTAATGCCCGCTTTTATATTTGATGGTGTCCGTCAACTCCTCGTGGACTACTTTTTAATAAAGAGGAACTAAAGTTTGTTTTTTTACATTTTACTGTGTAATTTTTCACTATTTCCTCCTTATTTCATTTTACTGTCCCAACTCTAAAAAGAGTATAGTGTCCTTTCGTTATTTTTATGAAGACCCCTGATTTCTTTTAACGAACCAAGAAAAAAATTGTGCCCATAATGCCAAAATGATAAACCCAACGCACGTCGATACATACATAAAATACTGCTCTCAAAGCGAAAACATATGCTGTTTGTTTTTCAAATGTCTATTCTCTTGGTTCCTAATGTCTATTCTATTTATTCAAATTAAATAATATTTACCCCCATTTTCATAAAGCTCCGTTAGTGTTCCGTTAACTAACCAACTTTTAAACCGTATTATAGACGCAGCTGTAATCTTGCCTTTATATTCCATAGGCCAGTTAGGAACTTAACTGACGAAAAATTTTCAGTTAAAGTTAACCGGAGAGAAGATATTTGCAATTTACTTTCTGTTAACTGGCAGTTAAAGCCTAACGGAGCTACATGAAAATGGCCGTTAGACTTAAACATATCAAATTTTTGGCCTTATCATAAAACAGTTTTCCGAAACAACATACAAGCGGTTTCACAGAAATTGTTCTCTTTTGACTCTTTTGCTGTGTTATATTGATATCTTTCGTCAACTCTCCCGGTTTCCATCTCTATTTCTCTCTATACTCTCTCTGTCGCTTTGAATAAAATATCACAACATATGTATGTTTAGTCGAAATTTGTAAATTTATATATGTTTGTATTCACACATATGATTTTTATGAAACATTCATGCCACAAACATAATATATTCTAACATATTAACATAGATGTCCCAAACATTTAGTGTTAGTTTAGGAACATTACATGTTTGCACTTAAATATATTGTGTTTAAAAATTGTGCCCGAAACACATTTTGTTTATATCGGAACATATGAAAAACATATTTTTCTAACAGTGCACCTTCGCTCCACTCCGACCTGATATCGGACTATCATGTACCCTATATTAATTTCACAACTACTCAATGGTCCCATAAATTCTATCGAATTTATAGGGAAGTTTATTTCAATTTATTTCAATTTTCCCCTTCCCCAACCAGATATCAAAAAATCATATACTAATTTAAAAATCATGTATAAATTTAATCACCTCCTCCCACGTTCCCTGTAAATTTCAAGTAGATCGGAGATGTTTAAATTATGCTCTATTGTTTTAAAAGGACGTCACTTTCCCCGATACAATATCGACAAACACCGTAGTGAATAGCACCCCTAACGTAGTGAATAGCTTGAATAGCCCTTCACCCCTCTTCGTTCATAACCTTCCCCCACTGCCTTTGTAAATTTCAAGAAAACTTAAGAATTTTTGTTTTTCTTTTTTTTTTGCAGTTTTAGAAGAGGACCTCCTCCCCGACCAAATATCGAAAAGTGATGTAGCGTATCTTTTGTAAACGTCCCAGAAAATGTCAAGCAAATTATATGCCTACAGGAGCGGTCTCTCTTCCGTCCAAATATCACAAAATCAGGTATCAACTATTAATATCGTAACCTCTCCCCAATCCTCTGTAAATTTCAAGTAACCCGGTAAAGTTTAATCGTTTCTCTGTATGTACTTAAGAGAAGCGGATGTCTCCCTATGCCCTTTTATTTTTATTAAAAAATCAGGAACCTTATATAAATTTCATAACCTCACCCATTTTTTCCGTAAAATTTCAGTCGATGGAGTTTAGTTTACACTGTACATAAAAAAAAATCGTCAAAGGGGAGGTCCCCCTCCCCGACCAAATATCGAAAAATAATGTAGCGGATTTTTGTCTAGATGCCAACCGTAACATTCAATGAAAATTTCAAGCAAATCGCATAATTTTGTTCCAAGTTTCACAAAGTAGGGCAAGGGGGAGGTCCCCCTCCCCGTATTAATTCCATATTAATTCCCCATATTAATTCCATAACCTCACCGCATGTTCTCTGTAAATCTCAGATAATTTAGAGAATTTTAGTTTTTTCACTGTACTTTAAAAAAGTGGAACAAAGGGATGCCCCCCTCCGCCACAAAATATCGAAATATAAAGTAGCGGATCTTTGTCTAGATGCCAACCCCAACCTTCAATGAAAATTTCAAGCAAATCGGTCAACTTTGGTCCAATTTTCAAAAAGTCCGACAAAGGAGAGATCCCCCTCCACGACCAGGTGTCAAATAATGAGGTACCATATTTTCACCACATGAACGCCCCCTACGATCTCTGAAAGTTTCAAGTAAATCAGTTCAGCCGTTTCGGAGCCAACTCCGAACATACAAACAAACAAACATAGATTGAATTTTATTTATAGATTGCTTCAATGTAAATAAAAAACATTTATTAAATTAAAACAAGTATAAACGGCCGTAAGTTCGGCCAGGCCGAATCTTATGTACCCTCCACCATGGATTACGTAGAAACTTCTACGAAAGACTGTCATCCACAATCGAATTGCTTGGGTTGTGGTATCTTAAATCGTTTTCTAAATTGTGAGTTAGTCCATACGTGGTATACGTTAGACAAAAAAAAAGTATGTGTAGGTAAGTCTACAAATAATTACGAATCGATATGGACTTTTGCACGGTACGTAGGGAGCCAGAATTGAAATATGGGGGTCACTTATATGGGGGCTATCTACAATTATTGATATGGACCAATTTTTGTGTGATTGGGGATCGATTTATCTGAGGGCTATATATAACTATAGACCGATATGGACCTAGTTACACACAAAAATTTTTTTTTCTGATTCAATCACGAAATTAATTGATCCAATTAATTTTTTAATTGAAATGTCTTCAATCATGAAAATGATAGTATCAATCACAGTTTTAATTGGGCATAGAAAAAAATCTTGATTAAAAAATTAATTGATTTCATGACCAAATTTCAATTAATTTTTTAATTGATTCAATTAAAAATTTAATTGATGTTGATTGCAAAACTCAATGAATTTATTAATTAAAAAAAGGTAACTATTTTCAATTACCTTTTGAATTGGCTTAGAATTTTTATTTGGATTAACAATTGATTGTTTGAAAAAAAATTTAATTAAAAATTTAAAAAAATGTTAATCACTTTTTTAACTGACTTAGTCTTCCGAATATGATTAAAAGTTTATTGTATCAATTAACTTTTTAATTAAAAATTTTAAAATTTTCAATCATTGACTTAATTAACTTAATGTTTCTATCTTGATTAAAAAGTTAATTGTACCAATTAATTTATTAATTGAAAAAAAATTTAACTTCAATTAACTTTTTAATTGGAAATATTTTGGTGATATTTTTTTCTGTGTAGGCATGGATGTTATCGGCCATACACTAGCACAATGCACCAAATTTCAACTGAGCCTCTTGCTCCTCCAAGAGGCTCCAAAACCAAATCTCGGGATCGGTTTATATGGGAGCTATATATGATTATGGACTGATATGGACCACTTTTGGCATGGTTGTTAAATATCATATAGTACCACCACGTACAAAATTTCAACCAGATCGGATGAATTTTGCTTCTCCAAAAGGCACCGGAGGTCAAATCTGGGGATCGGTTTATATGGGTGCTATATATAATTATGGACTGATATGAACCAATTCCTGCATGGTTCTTGGATACCATATACTAACATCACGTACGAAATTTCAACCGAATCGGATGAATTTTGGTCTTACAAGGGGCTGCGGAGGTCAAATCTGTGGATCGGTTTATATGGGAGCTATATATAATTATGGACCGATTTCGACCAATTTTTGCATGGGAGTTTGAGGCCATATATTAACACCACGTACCAAATTTCAACTGAATCAGATGAATTTTGGTCTTCCAAGAGGCTCCGGAGGTCAAATCTGGTGATCGGTTGATATGGGGGCTATATATAATTATGGACCGATGTGGACCAATTTTTGCATGGTTGTTAGAGACCATATACTAACACCATGTACCAAATTTCAGCCGGATCGGATGAAATTTCCTTCTCTTAGAGGCCCCGCAAGCCAAATCGGGGGATCGGTTTATATGGGGGCTATATATAATTATGGACCGATGGGGACCAATTTTTGCATGGTTATTAGAGACCATATACTAACACCATGTACCAAATTTCAGCCGGGTCGGATGAAATTTGCTTCTCTTAGAGGCCTCGCAAGCCAAATCGAGGGATCGCTTTATATGGGGGCTATATATAATTATGGACCGATGTGGACCAATTTTTGCATGGTTGTTAGAGACCATATACTAACACCATGTACCAAATTTCAGCCGGATCGGATGAAATTTGCTTCTCTTAGAGGCCTCGCAAGCCAAATTTGGGGTCCGTTTATATGGGGGCTATACGTAAAAGTGGACCGATATGGTCCATTTGCAATACCATCCGACCTACATCAATAACAACTACTTGTGCCAAGTTTCATGTCGATAGCTTGTTTCGTTCGAAAGTTAGCGTGATTTCAACAGACGGACGGACGGACGGACATGCTCAGTTCGACTCAGAATTTCACCACGACCCAGAATATATATATATATATATATATATATATATATATATATATATATATATATATATATATATATATATATATATATATATATATATATATATATATATATATATATATATATATATATATATATATATATATATATATATATATATATATATATATATATATATATATATATATATATATATATATATATATATACTTATATGGTGTCTTAGAGCAATATTTCGATGTGTTACAAACGAAATGACAAAGTTAATATACCCCCATCCTATGGTGGAGAGTATAAAAATAATTAATACAATTAATTTGTGTAATGGACTTAATTAAATTTTTAATAATTTTGCTAATTCAATTAAAATTGAAAAAAAGTGTTGATACATTTTTCTGTATATTCGGAAATGTCGCCAACATTTTTTAGCGTAATTAACGGCGGGAATGTCATTGAACTATTGATCTTTGCATCTCCGTATATCACCCACAAGAATTTTCATTACAAACCCAAGGGAACTGAAGACGATAGTAAAGGGTATAGACGATTCGTTCCGCCTGATATTGAAATCATCTTTCCATTTAAATTTTTATCGTTTGGAAGAAACTCAAAAAAATAAGAAGATTCAAAGATCTCGAACGCCAACTACAACCATACACAGCACTAAGAATTATGAATAGCAAATAAAAGTGGCAAGAGCAATTGTTGCTGGCTATGTTGCAATTGCTGTTGCCGCCGCTTCTGCTGTTGGTTGATTGGCGTTGTACAACTTTCTCGTTTTGGCAAAAGTAGAAATAGAAAATATACATAAAGATTTTCACTTGAACTTTTGAAGATACAGTCAAAGTCATTACCAGGCAAACAACCATGCAACCACCGGGTCCGCTGCAGCAGTATACCACTAACCCAAAGCTAACCACCAAGCATTTGGGATGGAAGATATTTTCTTGAATTTTCTTATATTTTCTAGATGGTATTTATAAGGGTAGAACGATTTGCATGGAAAATGTTTATCTTTGTTAACCATGTTCAATTGGATATGTAACAAAAGCTTAAAGCCAGCTGTGGCAGGATATTTGATGAGCTCAAAAATTGATACCACGGAAATTAGATAAACGAAAATCCCCAATTTTGCATATGAGGAACCGTCGAATTTCCACCACTATGATCATAAAAATCAGATCCTCACTAACCAAACTATTATTTTAACTCAATTTCATTGTAAACCAATGCTTTAAATTTAATACTCAGGGGATTAATCCAATTTAATTAATCCGGTTTGTAAACTACATAAATTTTTTGGCATATTTTTAGGTGTTACAGAAACTTTGACTCGATTATTTGGTAAAACATCGATCATGACTAAAAAACAGTATTCTAGAGCAATATGTATAAAAAGTGGCACGTTTTTACAAAAACGTGGCACAAAAATGTAATGATACTGCACAAAAATACCACCGCTTGAAGAAAGTGGCAAAATTGCCACTAAAGTGGCACAACGCTAATACAGCTCAGCAGTAACAAAAAGAGCAAGCAGAGCAGCAGTAACAAAAAGAATAATTTTGAATTTGAATATTCAATCAAAAATTTAATTTAATTTAATTAAAAAAAAAATATTCAATCAAAAATTTAATTTAATTTTCTAATTGGAAAAATTAATTTTTTAATTGACGTTGATTAGTATCAATAATCAATAATCATTTCTGTGATTGAAGACATTTCAATTAAGAATTAGTTCCTTGGTTGAAGACAACAAATATTCTTTCCTGTGTTAGACCAATGAGCTACAAAATACTGAAATCTCCTCATTCCCCTTCTGCCTGTTTAGTTATCTTGAAGGACATCGCATTTTCAAAATTCGATTTTTTTTTTTTCAAATTTGGAAAAAACCTAAAACTCCATAATTCGAATTTGTCAAAAATTGAGTTTTTAAACCTTTTTATTTTTTACCTTCATTATTTTAAAGATTCTCTCAGCAGAGCCTAAATATTTAAATCCAAGGAAAAGTATGTGAGTTTCGTTTACCATTCTTACTAGTTTTTTTTTTGCTCAAATTTATTTTTATTTTTCACCCATAAAGTTTTTCTTTTATGTTGTTGTTGTTGTTGCAACTATTTGTTATTGCTATTCTTTTTCTTAATTTTTTTTTTTTTTGTTGGTGATTTCTTTTTCCGAAAGGTAAAGTATGTCAAGCATTACGTTAAAGATCAAGTACATCAGAGATATAAAAATGGCCATCAAACGCTTCTGCTCACATGTAGGTAAAAACCGAGGAAATCATTAACTATCGCCTTAAAGCCATCATGAAAAGAAAAACTCCAAATGTTAAGGAAGCTGAACAAAAAACAAAAACTTTTAGAAGCAGAAATACTCCGTCGTAATAAACGATTGGTGAAACCCCTTTTTGTGAGAGCTAAAATGTAACGAACAAACTGGGTAATTTAAAAATGACGGTATCTATTTTTGTTATTGTCGATGTAGGTATATACCAATACACTCAAAGGAGAACATTTTCTATAAAATAAAATTTTCTATAGAAATAACATTTTGACAAAATTTTCTATAGAAATAAAATTTTGACAAAATTTTCTATAGAAATAAAATTATTACAAAATTTTCTAAAGAAATAAAATTGTTTCAAAATTTTCGATAGAAATAAAATTTCTATAAAATTTTCTATAAAATAAAATTATGACAAAATTTTCTATAGAAATAAAATTTTGACAAAATTTTCTATAGAAATACAATTTTGACAAAATTTTCAATAAAAATAAAATTTTGACAAAATTTTCTATAAAAATCAAATTTTGACAAAATGTTCTAGAGAAATAAAATTTTGACAAAATTTGCTATAGTAATATTTTCTATAGAAATAACATTTTGACAAAATTTTCTATAGAAATAAAATTTTGACAAAATTTTCTATAAAAATAAAATTTTGACAAAATTTTCTATAAAAATAAAATTTTGACAAAATTTGCAATAGTAATATTTTCTAAAGAAATAAAATGTTGACAAAATTTTCTATAGATATAAAATTTAGATAAAGTTGTCTATAGAACTAAAATTGTTTCAAAATTTTCTATAGAAATAAAATTTTGACAAATTTTTTTATTAAAATAAAATTTTGACAAAATTTTTTATAGAAATAAAATTTTGACAAAATTTTCTATAGAAATAAAATTTTGACAAAATGTTCTAGAGAAATAAAATTTTGACAAAATTTGCTATAGTAATATTTTCTATAGAAATAACATTTTGACAAAATTTTCTATAGAAATAAAATTTTGACAAAATGTTCTAGAGAAATAAAATTTTGACAAAATTTGCTATAGTAATATTTTCTATAGAAATAACATTTTGACAAAATTTTCTATAGAAATAAAATTTTGACAAAATTTTCTATAAAAATAAAATTTTGACAAAATTTTCTATAAAAATAAAATGTTGACAAAATTTTCTATAGATATAAAATTTAGATAAAGTTGTCTATAGAAATAAAATTGTTTCAAAATTTTCTATAGAAATAAAATTTTGAAAAATTTTTTTATTAAAATAAAATTTTGACAAAATTTTTTATAGAAATAAAATTTTGACAAAATTTTCTATAGAAATAAAATTTTGACAAAAATTTCTACAGAAATAAAATTTCTACAGAAACAAAATTTTGACAAAATAAAATTTTCTACAGAAATAAAATTTTGATAAAATGTATATAGAAATAAAATTGTGACAAAATTTTCTATAGAAATAAAATTTTGACAAAATTTTGTATAGAAATAGAATTTTGACAAAATTTTCCATAGAAATAAAATTTTGACAACATTTTCTGTAGAAATAAAATTTAGACAAATTTTTCTATAGAAATAAAATTTTAACAAAATTTTCTATAGAAATAAAATTTTGATTAAATTTTCTATAAAAATAAAATTCTGACAAAATGTCCTAGAGAAATAAAATTTAGATTAAGTTGTTTACAGAAATAAAACTGTGACACAATTTTCTATAGAAATAAAATTTTGATAAAATTGTCTATACAAATAAAATTGTGACAAAATTTTCTATTTCAATAAAATTTCGACAAAATTTTCTATTAAAATAAAATTTGGCATAGGAAAAGAGATATGTTTGTACGAATTTATTTCGGCATAAGCCGGCTATCATGCAAAACCTTTTTTCGGAAGGTTCAAGTGTGGTTCATTGTTGGGTTTAATGAACTGCCAGAATTTATTCTGATAATTGGTTGATAGTTTTGCTGCAAGTAGAGGATGCTGATGAGAAATGTGGTAATTCCGAAACGTGCGTCCATCCAACCATCTTCAGGTCTATAGGGCTTTGCCCAAATAAATTTGACAAACATTATTATACTCTGTTGGTTAAGCTACACTTGTAGTTTAGTCAATGCATGGTTTTAAGCTGAAATAACTAAACAACGTTAATACTTAAAGAACAAAACAAATAAAAAAGAAATAAAATTTAGACAAAATTTTCTATAGTAATATTTTCTATAGGAATAAAATGTTGACAAAATTTTCTACAGAAATAAAATTTTAACAAAATTTTCTATAGAAATAAAATTTTGATTAAATTTTCTATAGAAATAAAATTTTGACAAAATTTTTTATAGAAATAAAATTTTGACAACATTTTTTATAGAAATAAAATTTTGACAAAATTTTTTATAGAAATAAAATTTTGACAAAATTTTCTATAGAAATAAAATTTTAACAAAATGTTCTATAGAAATAAAATTTTAACAAAATGTTCTATAGAAATAAAATTTTAACAAAATTTTCTATAAAAATAAAACTTTAACAAAATTTTCTATATAAATACTATCTTGACAAAATTTTCTATAGAAATATAATTTTGACAAAATTTTCTACAGAAATAAAATTTCCAATAGAAATACAAAATTTCTATTGGAAATTTTGTAGAAAAAAAATTGACAAAATTTGCTATAGAAATACTATTTTCACAAAATTTTCTGTAGAAATAAAATTTTGTCAAAATTTTTTATAGAAATAAAATGTTGACAAAATTGTCTATAGAAATAAAATTTTGACAAATTTTTCTGCAGAAATAAAATTTAGACAAATTTTTCTATATAAATAAAATTTAGATAACATTTTTTATAGAAATAAAATTTTGACAAAATTTTCTATAGTAATAAAATGTTGACAAAATTTTCTATAGAAATAAAATTTTGACAAAATTTTCTATATAAATTTTCGATATAAATAAAGTTTTGACAAAATTTTCGATAGAAATAAAATTTTGATAAAAGACAAAATCTTTGGAATCCGATATACTTTTTTTCAGTTAAGTTTTCCGATTTTTATACCCACCACCATAGAATGGTGACTGGGGTATAATAAGTTTGTCATTCCGTTTGTAACACATCGAAATATCGATTTCCGACTATATAAAGTATATATATTCTTGATCAGGGAGAAATTCTGAGACGATATAACGATGTCCGTCTGTCTGTCTGTTGTAATCACGCTACAGTCTTCAATAATGAAGTAATCGTGCTGAAATTTTGCACAAACTCGTCTTTTGTCTGCAGGCAGGTCAAGTTCGAAGATGGGCTATATCGGTCCAGGTTTTGATATAGTCCCCATATAAACCGACCTTCCGATTTGGGGTCTTGGGCTTATAGAAATCGTAGTTTTTATCCAATTTGTCTGAAATTGGAAATCTAGAGGTATTTTAAGACCATAAAGAGGTGTGCCGAAAATGGTGAGTATCGGTCCATATTTGGGTATAGCCCCCATATAGACCGATCTTCCGATTTTACTTCTTGGGATTATAGAAACCGCAGTTTTTATTCAATTTACCTGAAATTGGAAATCTAGAGGTATTGTAGGACCACAAATATGTGTGCCAAAAATTGTGAGAATCGGTCCATGTTTTGGTATGGTCCCCATATAAAACGACCTCCCGATTTGGGGTCTTGGGCTTATAGAAACCGTAGTTTTTATCCTATTTGCCTGAAATTGGAAATCTAGAGGTATTTTAGGACCATAAAGAGGTGTGCCGAAAATGGTGAGTATCGGTCCATATTTTGGTATAGCCCCCATATAGACCGATCTCCCGGTTTTACTTCTTGGGCTTATAGAAACCGCAGTTTTTATGCAATTTACCTGAAATTGGAAATCTAGAAGTATTTTCGGGTCATAAAGAGGTGTGCCGATGAGTATTGGTCCATATTTTAGTATAGCCCCCATAAGAATGATCTCCCGATTTAACTCCTTGGGTTTCTAGAAACCGTAGTTTTTATCTGATTTGCCTGAAATTATAAATATTCTGGTATTTTAGGCTCACAAAAACGTGTATCGGATTAAGTTTTTTTCGGTCCATTTGGTAATGCCTCCATATATTGCTTGAAACTTAATGCAAAATTTTCAGATTTTACTTCTACAGATTTAAGATTTCAAATCAAGACGTTATTTTATAAGTTTCTTGCACACTTACAGGAGATGTTAATGATTCCTCTAAAACTCAAACAAAAATGGTTCTTATAAATCCAGAATCTGATATTGTCCTCATAGGTGAAATCTTTAAATTTATCTTCGGGAAGTGTCCTCAAGTTCTCAAGCCCTCCTTAAATTTCAAAGGAAACCCTAATATTTGGTTCATGGTGGTGGGTATTTAAGATTCGGCCCGGCCGAACTTAGTGCTGTATATACTTGTTGGAATGTCTTTTTGTACCTTAAGACTTCTGTTAGTTTCCTTACATTTTGTTTTGCTTCAGTCGATTTTTATTATTCGTATTTATTTTGTCTTTCAATAAAATAAGTTATCATACCACCCTCGTCAGAGTCTGTGTAAGTTTATTTTCCACAATGTTCTTCACCATAAGCACCCAGCATCAGCATCTTCTGTACCTCGGCCCCATACTATGTTTTCTATGAGCTGTTGGCGGTGGGGCACCATCAATGTAATGGCCATGTTGTCGCTATAATAACTGACTACAAATGCAACACCAGGAGCCTTAATGTCAGCAGAAAGGGGGAACCTGAAATGTTCTCAAATGTTTGGTTATTTTAAAAGCCACAATTGGGGTTTTCCTCCATTTTCCCCAGCTTTTTACTTTAACCAAAGAAAATTGTTAGCAATTTGATTACTGCCTTAACTACTTTATCTTCTGGGTGTACAATACTAGGCCTTACCGTGTCATGCCACAGAGCCACAGATTTTTTGACCGCAGTGAAAGTATTGTGTGAAAATATGCTTCTCGTTTTTCCTCTTCTTTTCACAAAGCACAGAGCTCGGTGTGGAACATCCCAGTCATGTGTCATTGCATGCACTTATGCACTGCTAAGAAGGAATTGATTGCCATCTTTTCTGCCTGGCCACACTTCTTTTTTTTATGGATTTAGTGAAATTAGGGTTTTGTACTAACCCCTGAGGTAGCTCGGCTCAGTGACAGTGATGGGAGAAAAGTAATCTGACAGTAGTGTTGTGCTATTGGTGGAACGACCGACAACGACCTCAAAACATTCGCTATTTGCAAAGCGACAACTCTTTTTCAATCGGTCTCTCCATTCGCCTGTCCGTCCACCAGTATGCAAAATGCATTAGCTTTTATTTCGTATCCCATGTGTAATTACTGTCAAGCACACAAATAGAATAATGCTTAGGATGACTGATGATTACTACCATGACCACCAATGCTAAGGCTGCTGAATGAAGGAAAACCACACTTTTCCCCAATACTTTTCTAGAGATTTCTTTTGCATGCTCTTGTGAATAGATCAATGAAAGTTTGTAATACAAGTCGACAGTCAAGCAATCCGACTGATACATGTGATTATGTTTGTGTCTTAAGTCTTTCGTTTTTTTTCTATAGTATTAAAGAATGCCCATAGAAAGTCTGTAATTTCATATTTATTTTAGAGGAAAATCTAATTACATTGTAATTATCATGAGTAAGTCTTATTAGGTGTATTATTTAGATACAGATTGGAAATATTTTTAAATTATATATAGGAATAATTCAGATAATTTGATTTGGGATTAAAATCCTGTCATTGTTTGTTCGTGGGGAATACACAGTCTTACACAAGTTTACATACGGTTTAAGAAATTGTATTTTCTTTAATTATTAAAATATAATAAAATATGCATATATATGCTTTAGATTTTGTAAATTAATTTGAAAAACAAAGTATTTGTCCATTTTCAAGAAGATGTTTTTAGTCTGGATTATAAACAACAACAAGAAACATGTTTAGTTATAAGGTAAAAACCTCAAGGGTATGTAAACTTATGTGAGACTGTGTATATTCGAAAAAGAAAACATTTTAGTTCTTATCTCAGTAATTACTACATATAATCAACTAACACTTTCAACAACAAAAAATAACCTGATATCTGTTAATTAGTTAAAAATTTCAGGAAATATGCAGAATGGCCTCGCCACAAAAATTGAGTACCACAATTTTGATGCTTGATCGTTCCTCAAATAAAAAAATGTTCGTCATGCTCTTGAAACATGTTAGAGATAATCATATTCCTTCTCTTTTTGGGTGTATATACATTGGAAAAAAATATTGCCATGAGGTCAAAGATTTCATGTCTTTAAAATACGAATGCAAATTTTGCTTAGCATAGAAGACACATTTCTCTAATATGGAGTTTTTTTCCTTGTCCAAAAGTCGATAAACTTTTCAATGAAGTCGTATTGTCCTTATAATTAAGTGATTTCATTTAAAAATGGGTATCATAACATTAAACAAAAACATGTTGTGCTAAGGTCAACTTGACTTTAATAATTCAGAAAAAATTTTTAAACAGCAAATCCTGTTAGAGATTCGCCGGTCTTCTTGTAATGTAAACCATAATTGCCAGTTCCTTTTAAGTATCGCAGTACTCGTTTACCAGCGATCCAATGACATTTACCATAGTTTGCTATAGTTGCTATTGACTAAGTACACTTACCGCATGGGCAATGTCGGGCCTTGTTGACGTCGCTAGGTACATTAATGACCCAACTAAATTTTGATATGGCAAATTTTTTACTTCTTCCTGTTCTTCCTCCGTTTTTGGACACATTTCTTTAGACAACTTTACGCTACTGTTCAGAGGAGTACTTACTGGGTTCGAGTCTATCATATTAAATCGTTTTAATATTGTATGGACATACTTCTTTTGTGACATTGTTATTTCCTTGGTTTCCGGATCTTGATTGAATTCTATACCCAAGCACATATTCAATCTTCCTAAGTCCTTCATTTCAAAGCATTTACTTAACTCCTCATTGATTTGTTTCCAATTTCTCTCATCGTTTGTTGCGATTATCAAATCGTCGACATATATTGCTACCACAGTTATAGCTTCCCCTTGCTTTGAAATGTAAACGCATGGATCAGAATCAAGAGGATTTAGATGCAGTTGCTGAAGTTTTTCATCCAACTTTTTATACCACTGTCGTCCCGATTGTTTTAACCCATAAATTGATTTTTGGAGCAAACATACCTTATTACCTCCATATACTCGCATTTCTTTTTCGTTCAGGATATTATTAAGTTCTTCCGGCAAATTCATATAAATTGTCTCTTCTATTTCGCCATTTAGGTACGCCGAGACAAAATCGAGTTGGTATACGTCAAGTTTCAACTCTGCAGCCAAAGCCATTATCAAACGGATGGATCCAGTTCTTGCAACTGGGGCAAACGTTTCACTGAAGTCTACACCAGGGACTTGACTAAAACGCCACAAGTCTAGCTTTATATTTTTCAATATTACCATCTATCTATTTCTTCCTAAGTACCCATTTACAATCTACGACTCTTTGTCCTTTAGGAAGATTTACGACAGTCCATGTTTTGTTCTTTAATAATGCTTGATACTCGGCCCTAATTGCATCTTTCCATTTCTTAGATTCCGGACTTCTTAAAGCGTCTTTGACATTTAATGGTTCATTGTTGTCTATCATATTATCAACGTTGCCTTCCGGATTTCCACTTTGCGATTCAATCGTAATTTCGTTAAATATTCTTATTGGTCTTCCCCTTATTCCGGTTAGCAGTTTCTTTGGTCTTCCAGGGCCTTTCTTGGTGGTTTGTGGAGTATGGAATTCTTCGTCCTCGGATTCAGACTTTTCTTGTTCGACCTCATCTTCAGTATTCTCGCCTTGCATTTCTACTGAAGCTTCTATTGGGTTTTCATTTTCTGGGCAAAGTATTGGTTGAAATTCTACTTCTTCATTCTGTGGCAGTTCATCATCAATGAAATCAGAGTAACTATTTTCTGCATTATACATATCACCAAATCTTACGTCTCGAGAACACAAAACTTTATGTGCCTCTGGATCCCACAATCTATAAGACTTGGATTTTATGGAATATCCGATGAATATGCATTTCTTCGATTTTGGTTCAAATTTTCCATGACGTTTGGATTTTTCAAGCATGTATGCTATTGTGCCAAATTTTCTAAAATAACTTACCACAGGTTTTCGTTTCGTCCATATTGTGAAAGGTATTTCTCCATTTAAGCTTCTAGAGGGACATCTGTTTCGAATGTGATTAGCCGTCAAAATAGCTTCTGCCCAGAAACTTGGAGTCAAGCCGGATTGTATCATCATGCAACGGGCCATTTCAACTAGCGTTCTATTCTTCCTTTCAGCTACGCCATTTTGCTGTGGCGTATATTCGACTGTAGGTTAGGTTAGGTTAGGTTATGTGGCAGCCCGATGTATCAGGCTCACTTAGACTATTCAGTCCATTGTGATACCACAGTGGTGAACTTCTCTCTTATCACTGAGTGCTGCCCGATTCCATGTTAAGCTCAATGACAAGGGACCTCTTTTTATAGCCGAGTCCGAACGGCGTTCCACATTCCAGTGAAACCACTTAGAGAAGCTTTGAAACCCTCAGAAATGTCACCGACTGTAAATTCATGATTCTTTAAAAAATTTTGAAAACATTTGTTTGTGTACTCCGTGCCATTATCAGATCGTATCGTTTTTATCTTGCATCCAGTTCTTTTATCCACGAGGTTTTTGTATTCAATAAATTTTTCAGCCACTTCGCTTTTCTTTTTCAAGAAATACACTTCGCACCATCTGGATTTATCGTCAATGAAAGTCAAAAAATATCTACTTCCACCCAAGGAATTCACCTTCATCGGACCACATACGTCTGTATGAACTAAATCCAGTAGTTCATTTGACTTCATCTCAGATTTGGAAAATGGCTTTTGGGTATTTTTTCCCTTAATACACGTTTCACAAATATTTAATTGTACATCAGTACATATGTCCACACCAATTACCTTGTTCTTTCTGATAGTATCTTTCAAATCCTTTTCATTAAGGTTACCAAATCGATCATGCCATTCTTGAAGACAATTGATTTGAGTAACACTGCAGTTTTCTTCGATTTCTTCCTCCACGTAGTATAAATCTTTATTCCTTATAGCCTTTATATATTGCTTGTTGGTTTTGGGATCTATAACTACAGCAGAATTCTTTGAAAATCTTTTTCATTTTCATTTTCGCTACAAACAACAAATTCGAACGCAAATCCGGAATGTATAATGTACCTTCTAGTCTTGCTGTGCAGCCTCCTTTTGTATTCATTCTTACATCACCAGATCCTTCAATTCTTGTTGAGTCGTTATTTGCTAGATGTAGTATTTTTGCTGTTGCTTCTTGAATTTTCAAAAACTTTTCCATTTCTGAGCACATATGTGAAGATGCACCCGAATCTAAGCACCATTTGCTTTTTCCGGAATTCGCAACCATAGCTATATCAGCACTTTTCGATGTCTCATCGTTCTTACCTTTCATATAACCATTATTTTTCGTGATCTTGAATTTGCAATCTTTTGCCATGTGACCAACTTTTCCACAGCTATAACATGAATATTTAAATTTCTCACCCTTTGGCTTGTTATGCTCGCTCTTCTTTTGATGTTTTTTCACAAACATAGCATCCGTGGGTTCATCAATGACATTTCTTTTCCTAGCTTCATATTCCTCCAAAAGTTTTACCTTTAGTATTTCTGGATTTGGTAGCTTCTCTTGCGTCTCTATCGCAATTCTAAATGACTCATATTCATCTGGAACGCTATACAATATCATTATTGTCAGCAAATCATCGATTATATGTAGATCCATTTCATTTATTTTGTCCACAATATCGAAAAACTTTCTTATATGTTCTCTTACGTCCTCTCCATTCTTCATTTTTAACTAAATCAAAGATTTCAATAGCATGGCTTTACGAGCAGGACCCTTCGATTGGTAAATTCCATGTAATTTATCCCACACCTCTTTGGATGTCTTGCAGTTTTTTTATCTGCTTCAATTCCGCCGGAGAAATCGACAAAATCAAGTCGGATTTTGCTTTGCTGTCTTCTAATTCCCATTCCAATACTTTTTGTTCAGGTTCTATCGGTTTCGGAAAGCTTCCATTTACATATTTCCATGAATTATTCTTTATTAATAATGCCTCCATTTGAATTTTCCATGTGTCAAAATTATCTTTTCCTAAAGGTTCGATTTTCACATTTGTATAACTCATTTTGACACACACGTTCTTCTAGATTATTTTTTATTAGCGCACTGGGAGCGGGATGGGCTCATAACCTGTGAGAATTTGGTGTTCCAGATGAAATAAAACGCGCACAAATAAATTGCCGATGTGAATATAATGAAAGTTTTATTGAGACAAAAAAATTAAACCACTTCAATGACTACTATGATTCGAAAACAAATAGTTCAAACAAGTTACAATCTATAAAGTGTTATTTTGCTTTTTACAACAAAACAAAAAATCGTTCAACATGTCCTATGTTTTTCAACACTTTATTTTAAAGACGTTTTTTACTTGAAACATAGCATAATTTCTACTGGAAGTCGAGTATAAATTTGGAAAATAAATTTGTCGTTAACTCGTTTTTAAAGGACTTTGATAGGATATGAAGAAAAAAAACTGAAAAAAAAACAAAATATTAAAATTTGTTTCCTAAAAGCAAGTACACAAACCCAAATTTAAAAGAGAATTGTGTCTTAAAAGTATCCTTACTTGTATTCTCCGCTTCTTTGGGTCGGAATCAATACCAACATTTTTAAAATAAAGACAAAATCTTTGGAACCGGACATGCTTTTTTTTCAGTGTACTGAAATATTGAGCTACCATAAAAGATTATGAAACCATTTTTTTACACAAAATTAAGGAAACATTTCTGTAAAATAAATAAAAATGAAATTGAAAGAAAGCTCAAAATCGTTGCTTTCATTTTTTTATACCCTCCACCATAGGATTTTGTTTGTAACATATCTGGGACCAATATTTGTCCCAAATCCCATAAGCATATTTATATACTCGGTTGTGTCGAGAATCAAACCGTGTACTGCCACCGCTCAACGTGTACAGAAGGCTGTCGTAACGAACGGATAGGTCCCACATCATCTAGCTAAGGGAGGGTAAACCGATCACTTGGCTATACTATGGGCCTATTCGATGCCGAATTGAAGAAAAACAAGTATATACAGCAGTAAGTTGGGCCGGGCCGAATCTTAAATACCCACCACCATGAATCAAACATTATAGTTTCATTTCAAATTTCAGGGGGGTTTGATGACAGATATTCTCCCAAGCAAAGGATTCAACCAGTACATTTCCCGAAGATAAATGTAAAGATTTTACCTATGAAGACTATATCAGATTCTGGATTTATAAGAACCATTTTTTTTTTTTTAGTTTTAGAGGAATTATTAACATCTCTTGTAAGTGTGCAAGGAAATGATGATTTTCACTCCCATTATTTAAATGATTACGAGTAGTAAAATGTAGAAATTTTACATTCAGTTTCACGCAATTTTCAGGATCAGTGCGCCTTCTATACCTTCAAGAAGTGAAGAAGTCGGACTATATCCTCCATATAGACCGATAAAAACTAAATGTGATACACGTTTTTGTGAGTCTAAAATACCAGTATATTTATAATTTCAAGCAAATCGAATAAAAACTACGGTTTCTAGAATCCGAAGTAGTTAAATTGGAGTATCGGTCTTATGGAAGCTATACTAAAATATGGACCGATACTCACCGTTTTCGGCGCACCTCTTTATGGTCCTAACATACTTCTAGATTTAAAATTTCAAGCAAATTGGATAAAAACTACGGTTTCTAGAATCCCAAACAATAAAATCATTTTTTGCACACCTATTTATAGTCCTAAAAACCTCCAGATTTGCAATTTCAACAAATTGAACAACAACTATGGTCGGAGGTTATACTAAACATGGAGGCTATACTAAAACATGGACCAATACACGGCATTTTCGGCACACATATTTGTGGTCCTCTAGATTTTCAATTTGAGGCAAATTGGATAAAAACTACGGTTTCTATAAGCCCAAGAAATAAAATCGAGAGATCGGTCATATGGGGGCTGTACCAAAACATGGACCAGTACTCACCATTTTTGGCACACTTCTTTGTGGTCCTAAACTACCTCTAGATTTCCAATTTCAGGCAAATTGGATAAAAACTACGGTAAGCCCAAGACCTCAAATCGGGACTATATGAATACCTAGACCGATATAGCCCATCTTCGAACTTTACCTGCCTGCAGACAAAAGACGAGTTTGTGCAAAATTTCACCACGATTGCTTCTTTATTGAAAACTGTATTATGATTACAACAGACAAACAGCCAGACGGACATGGTTATATCGTCTTATAATTTCTCCCTGATCATGAATATATATACTTTATATAGTCCGATATCGATATTTCGATGTGTTACAAACGGAATGATAAACTTGTTATACCCCTGTCACCATTCTATGGTCGTGGGTATAAAAACTGTCTAACTTGATGAAAAAAGTGTTCTTTGTAATAACGGATTGACTTGCACCTTGCTTCTGCCCAACATCAAATTGATGATCACTAGGTTAGGTTAGGTGGCAGCCCGATGTATCAGGCTCACTTAGACTATTCAGTCCATTGTGATACCACATTGGTGAACTTCTCTCTTATCACTGAGTGCTGCCCGATTCCATGTTAAGCTCAATGACAAGGGACCTCCTTTTTATAGCCAAGTCCGAACGGCGTTCCACCTTGCAGTGAAACCACTTAGAGAAGCTTTGAAACCCTCAGAAATGTCACCAGCATTACTGAGGTGGGATAATCCACCGCTGGAAAACTTTTTTGGTGTTCGGTCGAAGCACGAATCGAACCCACGACCTTGTGTATGCAAGGCGGTCGTGCTAACCATTGCACCACGGTGGCTCCCGATGATCACAAAGACGAACTCACGGGCAAATTTGTAAGTACACTTTTTGTCGTAAGTACACAATGTCGAAATATTTTTCGAAAAAGGCATCTTTTGATCCTCCGATTTTTATAAAGGGTGATACGGTCAAAATTTGGTCAATATAAACTTGACGTATTTCTTTCAATTTTGCATTTAAAAAACCTGAACACCCCTCATTTTGAAAGTGTGTGTGTGTAGAATGTTGCTCCTATTTTGATTTTGGAATTCACTCTTCAGTTGTCAAAATGCCGTCCAAGCAAGAAGAGCAGCGTATTAAAATTGTGCACGCGCATCGCGAAAATCCGAGCTACTCGCACGCAAAGCTGGCAAAATCGCTAAAAGTTGCCAAATCAACCGTTACAAATGTAATTAAAGAGTTTGGGGAACGTTTGTCGACAGCCTGGAAGTCTGGATCGGGGGGAAATCGAAAACCGGAAGCCGCTGAGACGACAAAGAGAGTTGCCGGTAGTTTCAAGCGGGTTTCGCTCTCTCCGAGATGCCGCAAATAAGCTGGGTGTATCGTCTACAACCGTGCATCGAGCCAAAAAACGACCCGGACTATCGACTTACAAGAAGGTAGTGACTCCAAATCGCGATGATAAACAAAATACGACGGCCAAAGCGCGATCCCGGAGGCTGTACACGACGATGCTAACGAAGTTTGACTGCGTAATGGACGACGAAACCTACGTCAAAGCCGACTACAAGCAGATTCCGGGACAGGAATTTTATACGGCAAAAGGAAGGGGAAATGTAGCAGATATTTTCAAGCACATAAAACTGTCAAAGTTCGCAAAGAAATATCTGGTTTGGCAAGCCATCTGTACCTGTGGCTTGAAAAGTAGCATTTTCATAGCTTCCGGGACTGTCAACCAAGAAATTTACGTGAAAGAGTGTTTGAATAAACGTCTGCTGCCTTTCCTGAAAAAACACGGTTGTTCCCTACTGTTTTGGCCGGATTTGGCATCTTGCCATTACGGTAAAAAGGCCGGTAAAAAGGACAAGAACCCTCCCAACACGACAGAGCTCCGCCCAATTGAGAAATACTGGGCTATTGTCAAGCGAAACCTAAAGAAGACCAAAAAAACTGCTAAGGACGAGCAGCAGTTCAAGGCAAACTGGCTTTCTGCGGCGAAGAAGGTGGACAAGGTGGCTGTACAAAATCTGATGGCAGGTGTCAAGCGTGAGGCCCGGCAATTCGGATTTGGAAAAGCGAAAGCCTAACTGAATATTTTTCCTGAATTTTATACTAATTGAACTTGAAAAAGAAATTTAATTTGATTTTTTAAATAAACGATTTCACCGATTTACACGCGTTTTCCCTTGACCAAATTTTGACCGTATCACCCTTTACCAAAATGGTATCAAAAAATTGGAAGGTCGTTATAATCGTTGTATCGCTCTTGAAGGGAACTATGTTGAATAATAAAAACGAATTTTGACAAAAAAAAAGTGTTTTTCTTTGTTAGACCGGGGACTTATCAGCCAACCTGTTATAATATCCCGTTGCATAAGTTTGGCGCAGGGTATAAAAAAATTCTACATAATATTCCCCGTTATATTCAAATTAGACTTTCAGACTGTTTTGTTAAAGTTAGATTGGTCGATTTCGAATTTTACCCAACGACGAATATTTGGACTTTAACGCTGTCTTACTTATTAGATATAAACCTTGTATGATACACAGACAAAAAAAAAGTAAACTACATTATGGGAAAAATGAACTATCTCGTGCGAAAATTTAACTAAATTGTATTCCAAATTTTGAGATTCATTAAATTAACGAAAATTTTCCGACATTTTTGGATTATTAATTACCATTTACGAAATGCATCTTTCTCGAAAAGAAAAAATTAACTAAAAATAAAGAAAAAATCTTAGGCACCAGATCATTCTCATGTTAACCACGCTGTATTTTATTGTTACTATTTTTGAGAAGTGTACGAAAAACTTCTGTTTTAGTTAGAATTGAACTAATTTGTATGTTATTGCAATTTTACTTCCATTTAGTTCATTAGTTCATTTTTGAAATAAATATTAGTTCAGTTGTACAACAGATTTTTTTCTGTGTATATAATCTCCAGTTTTATTTTATTTCGCAGACCGATCATTCGCATCTAAAATACACTGATAAATGCGATTCATTTAGAATTACATAAAACGATCTCTCCCAATTTTTCTCCTCTTTTATAGAAATAAAATTTTGGCAAAATTTTCTATAGAAATAAAATTTTGACAAAATTTTCTATAGAAATAATATTTTGACAAAATTTTGTATAGAAATAATATTTTGACAAAATATTCTATAGAAATAAAATGTTGACAAAATTTTCTATAGAAATAAAATTTTGACATATTTTTCTATAGAAATAAAATTTTGACATATTTTTCTACAGAAATAAAATTTTGACAAAATTTTGTATGGAAATAAAATTTGGACAAAATTTTCTATAGAAATAAAAATTTTACAGTTTCTTACAAAATTTTAAAATTAAACTTAAACAAAAAAAATTAAACTTAAAAAAAATTACAATAAATATTAGTTCAGTTTTACAGCAGAGTTTTTTTCTGTGTATATAATCTTCAGTTTTATTTCATTACGCAGACCGATCATTCGCATCTAAAATACACTGATAAATGCGATTCATTTAGAATTACATAAAACGATCTCTTCCAATTGAATTTTTCTCTTCTTTTATAGAAATAAAATTTTGGCAAAATATTCTATAGAAATAAAATTTTGACAAAATCTTCTACAGAAATAAAATGTTGACAAAATATTCTATAGAAATACAATTTTGACATATTTTTCTACAGAAATAAAATTTTGACAAAATTTTCTATGGAAATAAAATTTCGACAAAATTTTCTATAGAAGTAAATAGAAATAAAAATTTGAGAGTTTCTTACAAAATTTTAAAAATAAACTTAAACAAAATAAAATTTTTGCAATAAATATTAGTTCAGTTTTACAGCAGAGTTTTTTTTTCAGTGTATATAATCTCCAGTTTTATTTTATTTCGCAGACCGATCATTCGCATCTAAAATACACTGAAAGATGCGATTCATTTAGAATTACATAAAACGATATCTCCCAATTGAATTTTTCTGTTCGTGGTACATATACAAACTTTTGCCCAGCAATTTTTAAGATCTTCGATTTCAAGAATTACGAGTTGAAATTGCTCTTTCTCTCAAAAATATTCATGGCTAGCATCAATCATTTTTTTTTAACTTAATTGATATGGTTTTTTTATGAATCAATCAATCAATTAGGCTTTCACTTCGATAAGGAGTTACATTTTCACGATAAATATGATGAAATCCAAAGGAAAGTTTGAAACTTCGAGAAGCTCACAGAGGCATCAGTAATTAACTCTATTGCCAATTGCGGTAAAATTTGCTATATCTTTGGTTAGAGATTATCATCATGATATATAGATGATTGAACTGTATTCAGTCTTTTTGTACATGTTTGTCTCTTAAGTCTTTCGTTTCCCTCAATACAGCGAGACAAACAAACGTTCGAACAAAAATCGATTTCCCTGCAAACTCTCACATGCGCACGCATTTTTGTGCGAGTGAAAAAGTAATTTCCTCTGTCTTGCCTTCGTTCTGTATTTATTTTAACATGATTTTCACTTGAAATATTTTTATTGACGGAATAATTTTTTTCTCGGAAAAGTTGGTGAAAAATAAACATCATATTTTCACATAGAAAATAACAAAAATACACAAAACAACAACAACAACAACAACAATAATAATTATAAATGCTAAAACATTCAATTTTCTACAAGATGATATACGCATTTGAGTAAAATAACCACCAAAGTTAGTGAGAGCGTGTGTGGTCGCTGGAAATTGTCGTATTTTCGGAAAAATCAAGTGAATAAGTCTGCAAAAAAAAAAAAAAAACAAAACCAACTGAAACACAAAAAAACTTTCCCAAACGAATCATCGCACAGAAAAATGTCAATTAACACTTTCGCCTTGATGGTCAAGTGGCTGGCTGTAGCATCCATATCATCCTAACAACGCCAGACTTATTGGATGACAGCTATCACTTGATGTTATGGTTCACTGAGCTTACTTTCTGCTGCTGATGTGATCATGATGTAAAATTGCACCATAATTTTTTTTTTGTTGGCATTTTGTTTTTTTGCCTGAGACATTTCTCCAATTTCTCTCAATTAAACTAAATTTAATTGATTATTGATTGCTTTGTCAATGGAAACCGCACAACAACATCATCAACAAAAACTAATTTCATAACTTGTTTTATATCCTCCGCTATTGGGTGGGTGCAGGTATACACACACAGCTTCAAGCTATTGGCAACATGGTAAAGATTCGGCGGCTGATATTCGGATTTGTTCTTGTCATGCAATAACCTCTACCCTCATAGCAATGAAAATGTGGAGCATACTCAAGTCATCCAAGCTGCTACCATTTCTAAACAGTTCGTCTGGTAGCTGATAGATTTATAACCAGTAACAGTTCATTTTATTGTTACAAGCTTACAAAAGTATTTTGATCTATTGCATTCAGATATAAAAATATTCGTGATGGAATTCAAGCGTGATAGTGTGATTGATTTATATTTGGCTGGAAATACACAGGTGACTATCGTTGGGCTATAGTAAAGTTTATGGCTGCCCGAATGGGGTTAAAATAAATACCGAATATTATCAGGAAAATGTCCTGGACAGATAAACATTTCAGTCGCAGAGCATGGTTTTAGCATTATCGCATTCAGAGCGCGTCAACCAAGAATACCTTAAAAAGGAGAACCTCCTCACTTAATTTCCACCGCACATTGACCGCAAAAATCTCCGGATCTCAATCCATTTGGCTTTTGCACCAGAGGCATTTTTAAAAGTAAGATTGATACTAAAAAATATTACAGTGTCGACTATCGCAAGACGGCGTTTTGCCGGGAATGGACCAAAATACCATGGACCAAGTGCCACGGACGTGCGTCTTGTGATCACGGTTGCCACAGTTGATAGAATTCTACCAAAAATGGTAGATCTTTTACTGTTTAGTAGATTGGTAGAATTCTTTGTGTTTTGGTAGATTTTGCAAAGAGGAGAAACTTCTAACAAAAATTTCCATAGAAAAAAACTTTTGACAAAAGTTTCTATAGAAATAAACATTTGACAAAATTTTCTATATAAATAAAATTTGGACAAAATTTTCTATAGAAATAAACATTTGACAAAATTTTCTATATAAATAAAATTTTGAAAAAATTTTCTAAATAAATAAAATTTTGAAAAATATTTTGACAAAATTTTCTATATAAATAAACCTTTGACAAACATTTTTCTACATCAATAATATTTTGACTAAATTTTTTATTAAAACACAATTTTGACAAAATTTTCTATATACTTAAACATTGGACAAAAATTTCTATATAAATAAAATTTTTACAAAATTGTCCATAGAAATAAAATTTTGACAGAATTTTCTGTATAAATAAAATTTTGACAAAATTTTCTATATAAATAATATTTTGACTAAATTTTCTATAGAAATAAAATTTGGACAAATTTTTCTATATAAATAAAATTTGGACAAAATTTTCTATAGAAATAAAATTTTGACAAAACTTTCTATAGAAATAAAATTTTGACAAAATTTTGTATAGAAATAAAATTTTTACAAAATTTTTTATAGAAATAACATTTTGACAAAATGTTCAATATAAATAAAATTTTGACAAAATTTTCTTAGGAATAAAATTTTGACAAAATTTTTCAGAGAAATGAAATTTTGATAAAATGTTCTATAGAAATAAAATGTTGACAAAATTTTCTATAAAAGTAAAATGTTTACAAAATTTTCTATAGAAATAAAATTTTGATAAAACCCTATAGAAATACAATTTTTCCCAAATTTTCAATAGAAATAAAATTTTGACTAAATTTCCTATAGAAATAAAATGTTGACCAAATTTTCTAGAGAAATAAAATTTTGACAAAATTTTATTTCTCTATATAAATAAAATTTTGACAAAATTTTCTATATAAATAACATTTTGACTGAATTTTCTATAGAAATAAAATTTTGATAAAACTCCATAGAACTAAAATTTTTCCCAAATTTTCTATAGAAATAAAATTTTGACTAAATTTTCTGTAGAAATAAAATGTTGACAAAATTTTCTAGAGAAATAAAACAATGACAAAATTTTCTATAGAAATAAAAATGTTGACCAAATTTTCTATGGAAATAAAATTTTTGCAAAATATTCAATGGAAATAAAATTTTGACAAAATTTTATTTTAAAATTTAGACATATAAATTTTGACCAAATTTTAAATTTAAATAAAATTTTGACAAAATTTTCTATAGCATAAAATGTTTACAAGATTTTCTATATAAATAAAATTTTAGCAAAATTTTCTAAAGAAATAAAATTTGGACTAAATTTTCTATAGAAATAAAATTTTAACAAAATTTTCTAGAGAAATAAAATTTTGGCAAAATTTTCTATAAAAGTAAAATGTTGACAAAATTTTCTATAGAAATAAATTTTTGACAACATTTTCTATAGAAATAAAATTTTGACAAAATTTTTTAGAGAAATAAATTTTGGCCACTTTTTAATGACAATAAAATTTTGACTAAATTTTCTACAGAAATAAAACTTTGACAAAATTTTCTAGAGAAATAAGATCTTGACAAAATTTTCTATAGAATGAAAATGTTGATAAAATTTTATATAGAAATAAAATGTTGACAAAATATTCTATAGAAATAAAATCTTGACAAAATTTTCTATAGATATAAAATTTTCACAAAATTTTCTATAGATATAAAATTTTGACAAAATTTTCTATAGAAACAAAATGTTGGCAAAATTTTCTATAAAAGTAAAATGTTGACAAAATTTTCTATAGAAATAAAATTTTGACAAAATTTTCTTGGAAATAAAATTTTCACAAAATTTTCTAGAGAAATAAATTTTGACCAAATTTTCAATGGCAATAAAATTTTGACAAAATTTTCTATAGAAATAAAATGTTGACAAAATTTTCTAGAGAAATAAGATTTTGACAAATTTTTCTATACCAATAAAATGTTGACAACATTTTCTATAAAAATAAAATTTTAACAAAATTTTCTACAGAAAAAAATTTCACAAAATTTTCTATAGAAAAAACTTGCACACAATTTTCAAAATAAGATTTTTTTTATTATAGAAAATTTTGACAAAATTTTCTATATAAATAAAAATTTGACAAAATTTTCTATATAATTAAAATTTTGACAAAATTTTCTATATAAATAAAATTTTGACAAACTTTTCTATATAAATAAAATTTTGACTGAATTTTCTATAGAAATAAAAATTTGATAAAACTCTATAGAAATAAAATTTTTCCCAAAATTTTCTAGAGAAATAAAATTTTTACTATATTTTCTATAGAAATAAAATTTTGACAAAATTATCTATAAAATAATTTTGACAAAATTTTCTATAGAAATAAAAATGTTGACCAAATTTTCTATAGAAATAAAATTTTGACTAAATTTTCTATAGAAATAAAAGGTTGACAAAATTTTCTAGAGAAATAAGATTTTGACAAATTTTTCTATACCAATAAAATGTTGACAACATTTTCTATAAAAATAAAATTTTAACAAAATTTTCTATAAAAATAAAATTTTGACAAAATAAAATTTTAACAAAATTTTCTATAAAAATAAAATTTTGACAACATTTTTTACAGAAAAAAATTTCACAAAATTTTCTATAGAAAAAACTTGCACACAATTTTCAAAATAAAATTTTTTTATTATAGAAAATTTTGACAAAATTTTCTATATAATTAAAATTTTGACAAAATTTTCTATATAAATAAAATTGTGACAATTTTTTCTATATAAATAAAATTTTGACTGAATTTTCTATAGAAATAAAAATTTGATAAAACTCTACAGAAATAAAATTTTTCCCAAAATTTTCTAGAGAAATAAAATTTTGACTATATTTTCTATAGAAATAAAATTTTGACAAAATTATCTATAAAATAATTTTGACAAAATTTTCTATAGAAATACAAATGTTGACCAAATTTTCTATAGAAATAAATGTTGGCAAAATATGCAATGGAAATAAAATTTTGACTAAATTTTAAAATAAAATTTTGACAAAATTTTCTAGACAAATAAATTTTGACCAAATTTTCAATGGAAATAAAATTTTGACTAAATTTTCAATAGAAATAAAATTTTGACAAAATTTTCTAGAGAAATAAAATTTTGGCAAAATTTTCTATAGAAATAAAATGTTGACAAAATTTTCTAGAGAAATAAAATTTTGACAAAATTTTCTATAGAAATAAAATGTTGACAACATTTTCTATAGAAATAAAATTTTAACAAAATTTTCTATAGAAAAAAATTTCACAAAATTTTCTATAGCAGAAACTTGCACACAATTTTCAAAATAAGATTTTTTGTTTGGTAGTTTTTTTTTTTTGGTAAAACTTTCCCCCAATTTTTGATAGATTATTTTTGTATCGAGTGGCAACCGTGCTTGTGATGACTTTGTCAACCTTGAAATCGGCCAGCTTTAAGGTCATATAACCATACTGTAGCTTTTAAATTTTGACAAAATAAAATTTTTACAAAATTTTCTATAAAAATAAAATTTTGACAACATTTTTTACAGAAAAAAATTTCACAAAATTTTCTATAGAAAAAACTTGCACACAATTTTCAAAATAAAATTTTTTTTATTATAGAAAATTTTGACAAAATTTTCTATATAATTAAAATTTTGACAAAATTTTCTATATAAATAAAATTGTGACAATTTTTTCTATATAAATAAAATTTTGACTGAATTTTCTATAGAAATAAAAATTTGATAAAACTCTATAGAAATAAAATTTTTCCCAAAATTTTCTAGAGAAATAAAATTTTGACTATATTTTCTATAGAAATAAAATTTGAAAAAATTATCTATAAAATAATTTTGACAAAATTTTCTATAGAAATAAAAATGTTGACCAAATTTTCTATAGAAATAAATGTTGGCAAAATATTCAATGGAAATAAAATTTTGACTAAATTTTAAAATAAAATTTTGACAAAAATTTCTAGACAAATAAATTTTGACCAAATTTTCAATGGAAATAAAATTTTGACTAAATTTTCTATAGTAATAAAATTTTGACAAAATTTTCTAGAGAAATAAGATTTTGACAAAATTTTATATAGAAATAAAATTTTGACAACATTTTCTATAGAAATAAAATTTTAACAAAATTTTCTATAAAGAGAAATACATTTTGACAAAATTTTCTATAGAAAAAAATTTCACAAAATTTTCTATAGCAAAAACTTGCACACAACTTTCAAAATAAGATTTTTTGTTTGGTAGTTTTTTTGGTAAAACTTTCCCCCAATTTTTGATAGATTATTTTTGTATCGAGTGGCAACCGTGCTTGTGATGACTTTGTCAACCTTGAAATCGGCCAGCTTTAAGGTCATATAACCATACTGTAGCTTTTAAAATTACGAAATAATAAATTGGTGTACTTTGACAAATGACAAATTCTCTTTACATACAGGGTAGCTGATACGAAGTATTTCAAAATTCATTCTTTTTTCAGTCGATTTTAAAAAATTTTGAAATCTTACACGCAAAAAAATAATTCTTTCCTCCCAATCGAAATTTTAGACAAACGAAATTTTAGACAAAAAAAAAGTTCGTTTCTCATTTCTTTTTAGTTGAAAGGAAGTGTATTTGGAAGAAAAGTATATACTTTTTGTGATAAACGTTTATTCTTTTCCAGGATGTAAAAACAATTTCATAAAGACTAACTCAAAAAAAAAATTTTTTTGACTAATTGTATTTTCCCTCACATCTTTCTCACTCCCACGATTTTTTTTAGTTCTTAGCACCTTTTTCTGTAACACAAACAATGTAGAAGAAATTATACGATTTTATAAATTTTATTTTTTTTTTTACTTTTCGCCTGGACGGAGAATCGAACCGCGGACCATGCAATTTGTAAGCCAACACACTATCGATTGAGCCATGTAGCCGTTATTGTCATCAAAAGACAATTACCCATATAAGTTATATTTATATAGCATAGCTTGCGGCGCCCACGAGCCGATTAAACAAAGTTTATTTAACAGAAAAATACATTTAGTTGGGTACCTTGGAGCAGTGATTGCTACGTCCGACTTGCATGCCAAGGGTCGTGGGTTCGATCCCTGCTTCGACCAAAGTTTTTTTTTTAACATATATTCCAGATATGGTCGTAAGATTCCGAAAAAATGTTCAACATTACATTCTACTATATAAAATTTTTACTATGAACTGTAAAATGTGTCTTATTAAAGACCTAAATTTAGAAAAGAACAGTGTTTGATATAAACGAAATGGACTGTGTTGTTGGTTCAAAAATAACTCTTTTATTGAAAAAATAAAAATTTTGTAACAAACGATTTTTTTTGGTGATAACAGTGTATACTTTTCGAAGCAATTCAAAAAACTCTAACAAAAGAAAAAAGTTTTCGGTACACGTTTTCCAAACGTTTTTTTTTTCTTTGCGTGTATACACTAAAAAACAGTGAAGCCTATATTTCACTAAAGCCGATTTAATTCTATTTTAGTTCATTACTACGTTTTAAGAAGGTTTCCATGACTTTATTAATTTTTTGCGTAGATTAGTTAAATTAACTAAAACAGAGAAAAAAATTATTACGCATTGACAGCATATACAACAATTTCACAAACCATTCCGAGAAAGCAAAATTATTTGGCAATTTTTAAAAATTAAAACAAACGACTTTTATAAACTTTGGATAAATTGACTTTTTAGAATGACATAATTGAATTGATTAAGGATTGTTGTGTCTAGTTTACTAGTGTCACAATTTAAGGTTTCAAAAATTCGACTTTACAGCATTTGATCTTCTCTCCAGTCATCTAGTTGTTGATTAACACAAGGAATTTCATATGATTTCTGGTATGAATAAAAAATAAAAACTCACGCACGACTGCATGAAGTGGTAGCAGTAGTTTCAAAAATAGCTTCAAAAGGAAGATCACAAGCCAAACCACAAGTGATCGCAACAATCAACTACATCCCAGTCTCCCGCTCCAATGCAATGTGGCCATGAGATTTGTCGCTTGTTGGGTTTCTTGAGGGGGAAACCGTATTATTAGCATCTTTATGTGACGGCATCACTGGCCTAGTGGTTTTTGCCGGTTAAACGTCATCGTGGCGGACGGACATGAATACCGTCCAACATTACACACTACTGACACACTGCCATGCAATAGATCTCTGTTAACTGTTACAATAGTGTTTTGCTACTGTTTCTCTTGCAATTTCAGCCATGGCCATGGTTGGTTTTTTGTTTAGCTTTCATCTAAACAAACATCACTATGTCATGAGCATCAGGCCTATTCTCTAGCTATTCAATTAGACACTGAAAAGGGATGTCTATTAGAGGAAATTTTTGCATTTTGATTTGTCTGCAAATATGCAAAATCTCATACACACATATAATTTGGCAGAAATTATTAAATTAATTAATTAATTTATTTATTTTATTAATTATTTATATTTAAGGTTTTGAATGGGTCCCAACTACATGCAAAGAAAAAAAAAACGTTTGGAAAACGTGTACCGAAAACGTTTTTCTTTTGTTAGAGTTTTTTGAATTTCTTCGAAAATTTTAAACTTTTATCACCAAAAAAAAAAATTGGATTGTTACAATTTTTTTATTTTTTCAATAAAAAAAATATTTTTGAACTATCAACACAGTCCATGTCGTTTATATCAAGCACTGTTCTTTTCTGACTTTAAGTCTTTAATAAGATACATTTTAATAAGATACATCTTACAGTTTCATAGTAAATATGTAGTATGGTAGTATGTAATGTTAAACACCATTTCGGAATTTTCCGAACATATCTGGTATATATGTAAAAAAACAAACAAAAAACTTTTTGGTGTTCGATCGAAGCAGGGATCACACCCAGGACCCTTGGTATGCAAGGCGGACGTACCAACCACTTCTCCACGGTGCCCAAATAAATGTATGTTTGTGTTAAATAGAATTTGTTTAATCGACTCGTGGGCGCCGCAAACTTTGCTATATAAATATAACCTAAAACGATAATTGTGTATTAATAACAATAACGGCTACGTAGCCCAGTGGAAAGTGTCTTCGCTTACAAATTGCAGGGTTCGATTCTCCGTAAAATTTAAAAAATGTATAAAAATGTATATAATAATTTCTTCTCCATTGCTTGTATTTCACAAACAGGTGCTAAGAACTAAAAAACCTCGTGGGAGTGAGAAAGATTTGAGGGAAAATGCTTTGTTTTTTACTTAGTCTTTATGAAATTGTTTTTACATCCTGGAAAAGAGTAAACGTTTATCACAAAACGTATATACTTTTCTTCCAAATAAACTTCCTTACAGCGAAAAGCAAATGAGAAACGATCTTTGTTTGTGTAAAATTTCGTTTGGGAGGAAATAATTATTTTTTTGTGTGCACGGTTGCCACTCGTGTCAAAAATAATCTACCAAAATTTCTATAGAAAATTTTGTAAAAATGTTATTTCTATAGATTTTTTTTTTTCAAAATTTTATTCCAATAGAAAATTTTGTCTATATAAAATGTTGTCAAAATCTATATAAAATTTTGTTAAAATTTTATTTCTATAGAAAAATTTAACAAAATTTTATTTCTATAAAAAATTTTGTCCAAAATTTTATTTCTATAGAATTTTTTGTCAAAATTTTATTTCTATAGAAAATTTTATGAAAATTTTATTTCTATAGAAAACTTTGCCAAAATTTTATTTCTATAGAACATTTTGTCAAAATGTTATTCCTACAGATATTTTGTCAAAATTGTATTCCTACAGAAAATTTTGTCAAAATTTTATTTCTATAGAAAAATATGTCAAAATTTTATTCCTATAGAAATTTCGTCAAAATTGTATTTCTATAGAAAATGTTGTCCAAAATTTTATTTCTATAGAAAATTTTGTCAAAATTTTATTCCTATAGAAATTTTGTCAAAATTTTATTCCTATAGAAATTTTGTCACCCAGCCAACTGAACTCAAATCGATGATTTGACAGTGGCATAGGAAAAGAGATATGTTTGTTTCGAATTTATTTCGGCATAAGCCGGCTATCATACAAAACCTTTTTTCGGAAGGTTCAAGTGTGGTTCATTGTAGGGTTTAATGAACTGCCTGAATTTATTCTGATAATTGGTTGATAGTTTTGCTGCAAGTAGAGGATGCTGATGAGGAATGTGGTAATTCCGAAACGTGCGTCCATCCAACCATCTTGCAGTCTATAGGGCTTTGCCCAAATAAATTTGACAAACATTCTTTTCCTCTGTTGTTTAAGCTACACTTGTAGTTTAGTCAATGTATGGTTATAAGCTGAAATAAAAAAGAAAATTATTCCTACACAAATTTTGTCAAAATTGTATTCCTACAGAAAATTTTGTCAAAATTTTATTTCTATAGAAAAATTTGTCAAAATTTTATTTCATTTGTTTTGTTTTGTTATTGTTGGTTTTGTTCTTTAAGCATTGTTGTTGTTTTTTTATTTCAGCTTAAAACCATACATTGACTAAACTACAAGAGTAGCTTAACCAACAGAGGAAAAGAATGTTTGTCAAATTTATTTGGGCAAAGCCCTATAGACTGCAAGATGGTTGGATGGACGCACGTTTCGGAATTACCACATTCCTCATCAGCATCCTCTACTTGCAGCAAAACTATCAACCAATTATCAGAATAAATTCAGGCAGTTTATTAAACCCAACAAAAACCACACTTGAACCCTCCGAAAAAAGGTTTTACATTGATAGCCGGCTTATGCCGAAATAAACTCGAAACAAACATATCTCTTTTCCTATGCCACTGTCAAATCATCGATTTGAATTCACATGGCTGGGTTTATTTTGAGCGTGCCTCCTCTTCTTTTTCCATTTGTTTTGTTTTGTTATTGTTGGTTTTGTTCTTTAAGCATTGTTGTTGTTTTTTTATTTCAGCTTAAAACCATACATTGACTAAACTACAAGAGTAGCTTAACCAACAGAGGAAAAGAATGTTTGTCAAATTTATTTGGGCAAAGCCCTATAGACTGCAAGATGGTTGGATGGACGCACGTTTCGGAATTACCACATTCCTCATCAGCATCCTCTACTTGCAGCAAAACTATCAACCAATTATCAGAATAAATTCAGGCAGTTTATTAAACCCAACAAAAACCACACTTGAACCCTCCTATAGGGCTTTGCCCAAATAAATTTGACAAACATTCTTTTCCTCTGTTGGTTAAGCTACTCTTGTAGTTTAGTCAATGTATGGTTTTAAGCTGAAATAAAAAAACAACAACAATGCTTAAAGAACAAAACCAACAATAACAAAACAAAACAAATGGAAAAAGAAGAGGAGGCACGCTCAAAATAAACCCAGCCATGTGAATTCAAATCGATGATTTGACAGTGGCATAGGAAAAGAGATATGTTTGTTTCGAGTTTATTTCGGCATAAGCCGGCTATCAATGTAAAACCTTTTTTCGGAGGGTTCAAGTGTGGTTTTTGTTGGGTTTAATAAACTGCCTGAATTTATTCTGATAATTGGTTGATAGTTTTGCTGCAAGTAGAGGATGCTGATGAGGAATGTGGTAATTCCGAAACGTGCGTCCATCCAACCATCTTGCAGTCTATAGGGCTTTGCCCAAATAAATTTGACAAACATTCTTTTCCTCTGTTGGTTAAGCTACTCTTGTAGTTTAGTCAATGTATGGTTTTAAGCTGAAATAAAAAAACAACAAAATTTTATTTCTATAGAAAATTTTGTCAACATTTTATTCCTATATAAAAATTTCACAAAATTTTATTTCAATAGAAAATTTTGTCCACAATTTTATTTCTATAGAAAATTTTGTCAAAACTTTATTTCTATATAAAATTTTGTCCAAAATTTTATTTCTATAGAAAATTTTGTCCAAAATTTTATTTCTTTAGAAAAATTTGTAAACATTTTATTTCTATACAAAATTTTGTCCAAAATTGTATTTCTATAGAAAATTTTGTCCACAATTTTATTTCTAGAGAAAATTTTGCCCAAAATTTTATTTCTATAGAAAATTTTGTCAAATTTTTTTTCTATTTTGACATTTTGTCAAAATTGTATTCCTATAGAAATTTTGTCAAAATTTTATTTCTACAGAAATTTTGTCAAAATTGTATTCCTACAGAAAATTTTGTCAAAATTTTACTTCTATAGAAAAATTTGTCAAAATTTTATTTCTATAGAAAATTTTATGAAAATTTTATTTCTATAGAACATATTGTCAAAATTTTATTTCAATAGAAAATTTTGTGAAAATTTTATTTCTATAGAAAATTTTGTAAAAAATTTATTTCTATAGAAAACTTTGTCCACAATTTTATTTCTATAGAAGATTTTGTCAAAATTTTATTCCTATAGAAATGATGTCAAAATTTTATTTCTATAGAAAATTTTGTAAAAATTTTATTCTATAGCACATTTTGTCAAAATTTTATTCCTATAGAAATTTTGTAAAAATTTTATTTCTACAGAAAATTTTGTCAATATTTTATTCCTATAGAAATTTTCTCAAAATTTTATTCCTATAGATATTTTTGTCAAAATTTTATTCCTATAGAAATTTTCTCAAAATTGTATTCAAAATTTTATTACTATAGAAAATTTTGTCAAAATTTGATTCCTATAGAAAATTTTGTCAAAATTTTATTTCTATAAACATTTTTGTCAAAATCTTATTTCTATAGAAAATTTTGTCCAAAATTTTATTTCTATAGAAAATTTTGTCCAAAATTTTATTTCTATAGAAAATTTTGTCCAAAATTTTATTTCTATAGAAAATTTTGTCCAAAATTTTATTTCTATAGAAAATTTTGTAAAAATTTTATTTCTATAGAAAATTTTGTCAAAATTTGATTCCTATAGAAAATTTTGTCAAAATTTTATTTCTATAAACATTTTTGTCAAAATCTTATTTCTATAGAAAATTTTGTCCAAAATTTTATTTCTATAGAAAATTTTGTCCAAAATTTTATTTCTATAGAAAATTTTGTCCAAAATTTTATTTCTATAGAAAATTTTGTTTCTGTGGAATATCTTGTCCAAATTTTATTTCTATAGAAAATTTTGTCAAAATTTTATTTCTATAGAATATTTTGTAAAAATTTTATTTCTATAGAAAATTTTGTCAAAATTTTATTTCTATAGAAAATTTTGTCAAAATTTTATTTCTATAAAAATTTTTGTCAAAATTTTATTTCTATAGAAAATTTTGTCAACATTTTATTTCTATAGAAAATTTTGTCAAAATTTTACTTCTATAGAAAATTTTATTTCTATACAAAATTTTATCAAAATGTTGTAAATTTTTTTTTCTATACAAAATTTTCTCAAAATTTTATTTCTATAAAATATTTTGCCAAAATTTTATTTCTATAGAAAATTTTGTCCAAATTTTATTTCATTAGAAATTTTGATTAGAAATTTTGATTTTATTCGATCTTTCTTTTTTACAATAGAAAATAATTTATCAAGCTTGAGATCGTTTTTTGTATGTATTGGTTTCTTTATTTTTCAATATTTCTATAGAAAATTTTGTCAAAATTTTATTTCTATAGAAAATTTTGTCAAAATTTTACTTCTATAGGAAATTTTATTTCTATACAAAATTTTGTCAAAATTTTATTTCTATACAAAAATTTTATCAAAATTTTGTCAATTTTTTTTTTCTATACAAAATTTTCTCAAAATTTTATTTCTATAAAATATTTTGTCAAAATTTTGATTCTATAAAGTATTTTGTCAATATTTTATTTCTATAAAATATTTTGTCAAAATTTTCGTTCTTTAAAGGATGTAAAATCCCCAAAACATCAAGAATTCTACCAATCTACCAAACAGTAAATAATCTACCATTTTTGGTAGAATTCTACCAACTATGGCAACCGTGTCCCAACACAATCTGGTTAAATAGACCCTAAAATATTTGAAATGAATTGATAATTTAATTAAATCAATAACGAGAATCATCCATCACCAAAATCAATTAAATAATTACTCAATTTATTCAATTAATTTATTATGATTAAATTAATACAATCCAATTAATGTTTAATTAATATTTAATTAAATCAACGAGGAAAATAATCCATCGCAATCAATCAATTAAATAATTATTTAATTTTGTAATCAATTTTTATTTATTATTTAATTACAGTGAATCCTCTGAAAGGTGGACACCCATGGTCGCTTAAATTTTGTCCATATTTGAGAGGTGTCTATTTATGAGAGGTTACGTTAGGTTATGTGCACAGAAAAAACTGAAGCAAAATAAAAATCAATTATTGGCATAATTGAATGAAAAAATTATATCAAATACTATTTTTATTAAGTCAAACATGAAAATAATTGGTTGAATGAAAAACTGGCAAAAATATCAAAATTCACTGGTAATTGAATTCACAACACATCAATTACTATGTTCAATTGGACCAAGTATAAAAGTTATTGATTTAAGTATAATGCGTAATTGCCTGATAAAACTGTTTATGACGTTGCTACGTAACGAAAAATAAATTAATACAAACAATAAAATGTCATTTATTGTTATTATTAAGAATCTTCTTAAGAACATGGTCGAATTTACCCGCAAATAAACCGGGGTATCGGTACCGCGATTCGAAATGTTAACATTTACAACATTTTTGGCGCACCATATTGTATTTTTATCGCAGGTAAGTACCTTTATCTAAATACCAGTTTTTTGGTCAAGCGCGTTTTTTGGAAACTACACTGTAAGAATTCTCTTCGTAAAAATGAACATTTTCATTGTGAGTCTAACCTGTGACGTGTTGGTAGAATTCTTTCTCTCTCTCAAGCACATTCACGAAATACTCATGTACGTTCACGCAAACAGAACTTTTAAAGACGATTAACGGTTCACAACAATTTTTAGACTCACGAGAATTCTCGTGACTTCGACCATTAGTTGGGATCACGACGAAAGTATCACAGCACAAACTTTTTACTATGGAAAGTTAATTTAATATATTTAGTACATATTTCTATGTTCGTAAAATTTTTAAAATTCGCTGAAAACTTTAATAAAATATGTAAATGATTTATTTTGTTGTATAAACTTACACACATCCTGAATTGGGTCGTTTAAAAACTTGCGAATAAGCTTTGGAATATATATACAATTACATTCTTTCTATTTTGTTTTTACAATTAGGTCGTGTACACGTCAAATTGCCTTATTAATGGATATAAGCCGACTGTCAAAAATATGTGGCCTAGAGGAAAATGTGTTTACTTCGAAAACGGGGATTTCGAGGATTTCTTCCCAGCAACAGAAGGTAAAATCATGTAAAACTTTGAAATATTTTCGAAACTTTGAAACGAATAGATGTTTGTATTACAGAAGAGCAGGATGCCTAAACAAATCGCATATAAATGAGGAAGATTTGGGAAATTCCAGCAGGTGGTACAGATAATTCAACTGTTTTTTCTTTGTGAGTTAGCCTGTTAAATACGTCGTTTATAATGAATATTCTGTATTTTTCTACCAAACATGTACTTCGCTGTATTTTCAATTATATATATTTTCAGAATTTCTTTTTTATAATAAAAAGCATTAAACCTTTTTTCAGATTGTATTTGTATAATTTTCTTAAATTAATATAGATTATATAGTAGATTGTATTGATTAACATCGTAATAAACACAATTACGATAGTAATTGTATAGGTTACAAAATTCTATAAACATTGTACTCAGTTCAATTACGACTGTAATTGAAAACGCTTTATATACTTCAAATACTAATGTATTTGGATTGAGTACTATGTCATTTAAATATTTTGACAAATTCCAATTACATTTATACTCAAGGCAAATATTACTTCATTTGAAAATAGTTTTATGACAACCTTACAATTTGGGTAATTGGATTTACAATTTTCGTCATAAGCTGAAAATCAAATACAAAAATAATTGAATTCACAATTTTTGTATTTGATTCAATTATTCACTTTTTTCTGTGTGGCAGCCCGATGTATCAGGCTCACTTAGACTATTCAGTCCATTGTGATACCACAGTGGTGAACTTCTCTCTTATCACTGAGTGCTGCCCGATTCCATGTTAAGCTCAATGACAAGGGACCTCCTTTTTATAGCCGAGTCCGAACGGCGTTCCACATTGCAGTGAAACCACTTAGAGAAGCTTTGAAACCCTCAGAAATGTCACCAGCATTACTGAGGTGGGATAATCCACCGCTGAAAAACTTTTCGGTGTTCGATCGAAGCAGGAATCGAACCCACGACCTAGTGTATGCAAGGCGGACATGCTAACCATTGCACCACGGTGGCTAATATCAATGTGTTAATATAGCGAACGTTCTCAGTCAAATGTCCACTTCAGGGAGGTGTCCGGGTTTTTGAAAGTGTCCAAGTGTGAGAGGTTTCACTTTATTTAATTATTTTATAACAAAAGATTTATTAAATAAAAAAAATAATTAATTAATAGTATTTATATTAAATAAATTAATATTTGAATTAATTAATTCAACTATTTGTACTGAAACAGAAATTAATCAAATTCAATTAATTGAATAACTTTATTAAAATGTTAACTAATTAATTTTTATTAATTAATAAACTTTAAATAAATAAAAATGCAATTAAAAAATTGACTTAATATTTAATTGAATATTTGTTTAAAGTAAATTTTTTTGTTACATGAAAGAAATTTGCCATTGTTTAATTTGAAGAACGAAGTCGCTCATCCTTTCAACAAAATATTTTCTTCTGTATCATTCAAAGTTTTTATGAAAAACTTTCATAATTCATATGAAAGACTAGCGAAATGTGTATACAAATTTTTTTGATTTTTTTTTTTAATTAATAATAGTTTTATTACTTCGTAAAAAACCACGAAACTTGAAAACTTTGTGGGAGGTATAAATATTTTTCGATGAAAATTTTATTAAGAATTTTTTCATAATATCGAATCGATATCTGTTTTATATCAATGTATCGAATATTAAATCCCAAACAGCATCCCTACCATTGCACATCTAGAAAGAAGAGAAAATCATATAAAGTAAATCAAAAGAAAACACTCAAGAGATGGCGCCAAATACGGGAAAATATGGTATCATCATCATCACCATCGTCGACAACATTGCATGCAAGAAGAGAAATAATTGAATCCGGAAGGAAACTAACTTAACTGGTTTCGATATTCCCCCCTCATCGCTCCATCGTGAGTGCCGTTGCCCCCGAGGCTTTGAACGACAAATGCATCACACATCATTTGCAGGTTTCTTCATGGCCAACATGGATGCAACAACCATGAATGAGCCAATCTTGGACACCGGCGTCTGTGTTGCAACAACTCGACTTTTGAGTTTTCCCCAATGGCAAGGAAGAGCTGTTAATTGTTGCTGTTATTGATGTTTTCCTTTATTTTTCAATTGCGTGTAAGATTTTCTTTTTTTTGTGTCTACCGATGCTGTTTAGCATAATTTTATAGGATTTCAGGGTTATCAGTGTCGTAGATACGACTTGAGTTTTGAGGGGGAAAAGTTTTTGTTTTAAAACCTTTATAATAAAATTCCCATATTCTGCTTTAGGGATCAAGTATCAAATCCCAGAGTCGGATAAAACATAAATAAATTTCCAACAATGATTCAAATAAAATTCCCCCTGGTTTCTTTAAACCCAAAATTACAACAAGCATTGCAACGATTACCTGTAGGTCAAAATCTTTGGATTCAAATTAACTTTTTTGGGGGGTCTTGGGCCTATAAAAACCGTAGTTTTTATCAGATTTGCCTGAAATTAGAAATCTAGAGGTATTTTGGGACCATAAAGAGGTGTGTCGAAAATGGTCCGTATCGGTCCATGTTTTAGTATAGCCCCCATATAGACCGATCTCCCGATTTTGCTTCTTAGGCGTCTAGAAACAGTATTTTCTATCCGATTTGTCTGAAATTGAAAATCTAGAGGTATTTTAGGACCATAAGGAGGTGTGTCGAAAATCGTTCGTATCGGTCCATGTTTTGTTGTTGTTGTTGTAACAGTTTATTGTGATCTCATCCATTTTATGTTATACGCTTGGTACATCAGCTTGTTGGCAGATCAAGGAACTCTGCGACTAAGATGGGGTGTGTCCAGAGTGATCTGGTGGTAAGTCGGGTTGGTTTGGCTGGGCAAGAGAAAAGATGACGCGTGTCGTGTGGCCCTTGGTTGCAAATTGGACAAACGTCAGCTACGCTGCTATCAATCACCGATAAGTAGGAATTGAGGCGGCTGCACTTGCCTGATCTTAATTGGGCCAAAACTACCCTAGTCTGCCGTGGGAGGTCTCTTTCCTCCGGTGCTATGGGCGGTGGTCGGACTCCAAGAACAGGATTAACCTTGTAGCTTCTCACCGCTTCAGCTACAGTATCCTCATGAATCCTGTTCAAACCTGCCTGGTACGCTGCTTGATCTAGAGGCTCTCTTTTATAGCGCTGGATCTCGCGCTCTAGATTATGTATATCAACCCTTACGTTCCTGGGTGGTGGTTGTGTATCCATAAGATGGTGGTTTGGATGATTACTGCGATAACAACCCAGGAGATACTGCTTTGACAACATGTAGTTGTGTCTTCGCACAGGGATGATCTTTGTCTCCACATAAAGGTGATCCAGGGGTGTGCTGCGGAGACACCCAGTCGCAGTTCTAAGAGCAGCGTTCTGGCAGGTTTGTATGTTATTCCACTGCGTATCACTGGTCTGCGGTGTCCACACTGGCGCTGCATAGTTTACCACTGACCGGCCAATTGCCTTATAAGTAGTTAGCAAGGTTTCTTTGTCCGCACCCCAAGTACTGCCGGCTAGTGACTTGAGGACCTTGTTTCTACCACGGAGCTTATTACAAATTGCAGTGGCATGGGCAGATGACCTAAAAAGGCTGTCGAATGTGACCCCAAGAATCTTGGGGTAATTTGTGGTCGGAATTATTACTCCATCGACTCTGATATTCAACTGCCTGCGCACTTCTGCCGTCCATGTAGTAAATAGTGTGGCTGAGGATTTGGTGGGGGATATCCTCAAGTTTCTCGCAGTGAAATAACTGGTAAGATTAGCTATGTAGACGTTCAACCGATCGCAAATGTCATCAACATTGGGCCCAGATGCCAAGATTGTACAGTCATCCGCATATGATACAATCTCGACGCCGTCAGGAGGGGGTGGAATCGAGGACATGTAGAGGTTAAACAGTGCCGGAGATATCACCCCACCTTGGGGAACTCCCTGTTTAACTCTACGCGGTCTTGACTTTCTGTCCCTGAATTCCACGTACGACTGGCGTCCACACATATAATTCAGCACCCAACGCTTCGCTCCTGCCGGTAGGGACGTATTCTCGATGTCCTCAAATAATGTGGCATGGTTGACCGTATCGAATGCTTTCGATAGGTCAAGCGCCACGAGGACCGTCCTGTGACACGGCCTGGGCTGGTTAAGTCCCTTATTAATATGTGTCGAAATGGCATGTAAGGCTGTTGTCGTACTATGTACCTTACGGAATCCATGTTGATGGTGGGCAGCTGGAAAATTCTCCACAAGGCTGGGGAGGAGTAATGCCTCAAGTGTCTTGGCTACTGGCGAAAGAAGGGATATCGATCTGTACGATTCACCTTTGTTCGAATCTTTGCCCGGTTTCAGTAGTGGAATCACCCTTCCCATTTTCCAGACATCGGGTATAATGTGTGATTCCAAAGACAAATTGAGGAGTCTGGTCAGGTACTCAACTCCCAGTATTCCCAGATGCTTCAGCATTAGCATTGAAATTCCGTCAGGGCCCAGCGCCTTAGATGGTTTCGCGCTGTTGATGACATTGGTAACTTCGGCTGCAGTAAATTGTGGTGTGTCATCGGCTCGGAGACCACGTACACGACGGGTGGCTCTCCTTTTCGCTCTATCACTCTCGGGATGCTCGACAAACTGTCGGTTGAAGTATTTGGCGCACCTCTTCGGATCAGTCACAGTCACGTCGCCAAATGTGACTGAAATCCCATCATCCCTTGTGGAGGGGTTCGAGAGGGCTCTAACTGTTGACCACAATTTACCAGTTCCTGTTCCTAAGTTACATTGCTTCAGGTGCTCTAACCAAGTGTTCCGCTTGTGCTCGTCGACTATCTTACTAATCTCTAGATTTAGTTCTCTGATTCTAGGATCAGCAGGGTTAGCACGACGGCGTTCATAACGTTCGTCTGCGAGTCCCGCCGCTTCGGCTGGGAAGTTGGCCTCACCTGGGCAATTCGACCAGCGGGTATGAAGCGAGCGGCTGCTGCGTTGATGATGTCCCGGAACTCCCTCTGGGCAACATGAACATGTGAGGGGGACGGGAGCTCACTGAAGCGGCGATCGGTGTATTCTCTGAAGCCTTCCCAGTTGGCTTTCTTTTGATTAATAAACGTCCGGCGTTCAGAGGTTATGAAATCGGAGGGTCGGTTGATGGTGAGAATTATGGGGAGGTGGTCCGAACCCAATGAAATGACGGGTTGCCAGGAGACGTCATTTATCAGACCAGGCGATGCTAACGATAAGTCTGGCGAACTGCTGCAGTCACCCATAATTCTCGTGGGGGCCTCTTCGTTCACCGAGCAAAATGTGGAGTCGTCTATCTGCTCTGCCAAAGCTATGCCCCTCTGGTCATTACCAGGAGAGAATGCCAAAGTTCATGGTGGGCATTAAAATCTCCTAGAACCAATCGGTTATGCCCGCTCAACAACCACTCAATGTTTGGGCTATAACCAGGAGCACAGCTACCAACCGGCGGTATGTACACATTGTATAGCTCTATCTCGGCAGCCCCACACTTAACTGCTACCCCCATACATTCCATGTACGGGTCATTAGTGTCTAGCACAAGCGTGATAGGTCTATACTGCACGGAACGGTGTAATATGAAAGCCAGGCCACCACCTCCATTTCTTGTGCGATCCTTCCGTAGGACATTGTACCCATCACAATGTCGTAGGCTGCAGGTGGGATTCAGCTTTGTTTCCTGGATCGCCGCGACCCTTATCCTTTTCCGATTCATAAAGTCTACGATCTCACTAATCTTACCACGGAGCCCGTTGCAATTAAATTGCAAAAATGATGCACTCTCCGGAACTGGTACAACAATATTCGGTGTAAGATGCTGCGGCGGAGAATATTGTTGTGCGGGAGAAGTCGGTGGGGTCACATAATCAGATGACCCACTGCTGCTGTCATTGGCACAGCATCCTGCCACGAAGTCAGTTTGACTATACTCCCGCAGCGATGTTAGGCCGGAGCAATTCCGGAAGTGCACCCATTCCATGCACCGGTTACACCTCACCGAAACCGAGCGATGGTGAATTCGATTTCGGCAGATGGCACAGTACCATGGTCCGGGGTTTTCCTCTATCCCGGCTCGGACCAAAAGCAGGCGGAGAAGGCTCCCCGGGATGCACCTTCTCCAACACGAAAAAATGGACGAGACAACACGTCCATGTTTTGATATAGCCCCCATATAGACCGATCTCCCGATTTTGCTTCTTGGGCGTCTAGAAACTATATTTACCATCCGATTTGCCTGAAATTGGAAATCTATAGGTATTGTGGGACTATAAAGAGGTGTGTCGAAAATGGTCCATATCGGTCCATGTTTTGGTATAGCCCCCATATAGACCGATCTCCCGATTTTGCTTCTTACGCGTCTTGAAACAATATTTTCTATCCGATTTGTATGAAATTGAAAATCTAAAGGTATTTTGGGACCATAAAGAGGTGTGTCGACAATGGTCCGCATCTGTTCATGTTTTGATATAGCCCCTATATAAACCAACCTCCCGATTTGGAGTCTTGGGCCTATAAAAACCGTAGTTTTTATGCGATTTTCCTGAAATTGGAAATATAGAGGGATTTGAGGACCATAAAAAGGTGTGCCAAAAATGGTGCTTATCGGTCCATGTTTTGGTATAGCCCCCATATAGACCGATATCCCGATTTTGCTTTTAGGGCTTGTAGAAACTATATTTACCATCCGAGTTGCCTGAAATTGGAAATCTAGAGGTATTTGAGGACCATAAAAATGTGTGCCGAAAATGGTGCCCATCGGTCAATTTTTTGATATAGCCCCCAGACCGATCTCCCATTTTGCTTCTTGGGCTTCTAGAAACTATATTTACCATCCGCTTTGCCTGAAATTCTTGAGCTACAATAAACTGTATTTATTACATGATTCGCCTGAAATTCGAAATCTAGAGGTATTTTTAGACCACAAATAAGAGTGCCGAAATTGAGGTATATCGGTCCATTTTTTGGTATAACCCCCATACAGACTGATCTTTCGATTTTTACTTCTATATTTTCTGGCCGATTTGTTTGAAATTGAAAATCTGGAGGTATTTTAAAATCACAAATATGTGAGTAGCAAATGGTGCCTATCGGTCCATGTTTTGGTATAGCCCCCATATACACCGATCGCCCGGCTTTATTTCTTGGGCTTCTAGAATCCGTAGTTTTTATTCGATTTGCTGGAAATTAGTAATCTATATTAAAATTTTAGACAAACGAAATTTCTTTTTCTTATAAAGTGTGTTCGTTTATTCAACGATTGTCTCTAAAATTTGTGCCAAAAGAAAACTTTGCTTGCCTAAAATTACGATTCTCAAAAAAGAAAACACTTCTTTCAGGGTATAGCGGGCGCACTGATCATGAAAATTGCTTCAAACTGAAAATAAAAGTTCCAGATTTTACTCATCGTATTTAAATAAATGCGGAAAATCTACAGATTTAAGATTTTAAATCAAGGCGTAATTTCAACATATACACGATATGTTTATATTTTCTCTAAAACTCAAACAAAATTGGTTCTCATAAATCCAGAATCTTATCTGGTCTTCATGGCTAGAATCTTTAAAGTTTGTCTTCGGGAGCTGGCTCGTTTGGGAGAAGATTTGTCATCAAACCCCTTATAATTCTATATATTATCAAGTAACCCACTACGACGAAGAGTTTTCATAGTAAACTATTATACTTGATTCATGGTGGTGGGTATTTAAAATTCGGCCCGGCCGAATTTACTGCTGTATATACTTGTTTAAGTGTAGGGTTGGGGATTTTTTCCCCAAATTTGGGATATTTGCCAAGAATGAAGATGACATTTTTGCATTAGGGACTTGGGGATTATTTCCAATGTGTGCAGCCAGTTTCTCTAAGTCGCACGACTTTCTTCTTTAATTTATAACCAAAATGCAGAATATTTGCAAATATTTATGAGAATTTTAGTTGAGAATTTCGGTTTAAATTGGAGATATTTTGTGATAAAAGCGTCCTGATTTAGGGACAAGAACTTAAAAATATACTGTCTATACATACCCTCAAAAAAATCGCTTCTGCACATATACCCCAAACACATTTTGCTTCAAGCATATATATCTTCAGGATAGGTCCAAACAAAATATTGTTTGTATTGTTCAAACATATTATGTTTCACCTTAGGGCATACACTGGTAGTCAAAAATGTTAAAGAAATTTTCATTGTGTGGATATATATTTAAGTCGCCAATTTGTTACTTCCATTATTTTACTTGCAGCATATTATCTAGGTCTCTCTTTCTAAACACATATATGTTTAAAGGCTATTTCTAAATTAATATATGTTTGCATCCAAGCATATTATATTTACAAAAAAAGGCACGTCCCAAACATAATATGTTCTAACATATTAACATAAATGCATCTTAACATATTATATTTACAAAAAATGTATGTGCCAAACATAATATGTTCTAACATATTAACATAAATGTCCCAAACATGTTATGCTAGTTTATGAACATTATATGCTTGCACTTAAAAATATTGTGTTAAAAAATTTGAGTTACAAATATATAATGTTTACACCCAAACATATGAAAAACAGTCTTTTTCGTCCGTGTAGTCTCCGTATAGATAAAGGCATATACTACAATGCAATACTTTTCAATTACACCAAACAATTACACGAGAGAAAACCACAGTGATTTTACACCATTAGAGTTCAAAGATCTTTGGGCAGAATTTTCTTTAGGCCAATGACAGCAGTGAAAGAGAAAATCATCAAAATCTGGAGAAATACTAATAGTAGCCTATCTACAAAAGAAGAAATATGTAAACATTTTATAAATTACCTGACAACACCAAATATGGAGAAATGTAAAAATAATTAACCAAGAAAAAACTAATGAGAGATTCTTAATTAAAAACCATCAATTAAAGTTTTAATATTAAATAAAAATATATTGGAAGAAATCATGCCCATATTCAAACATTTTGTCTTAAGTTTAATGATTAATTTGTTTTAATTAAGTCCTTGGTGATTTTAAGCCGAAATTGGCATATTTAAAATTGGTATTTAATATTGGCCAAAATCTACTTTTCTTGTTGGTCCCTCTTTGCAAAATTTTTATAAAGTTTAGGTTTTTTGAGTCAAGGTCCTGAATTTTTGGCCTTTAAAGTTGCTACACTGAAAAACAAAAACCTGACCCAGTTTCAAAGAGTTTGTCCTTATATAAATTATTTTGGTAAATAGTCTAAATTATACCGCCCTGTAGGTATTAATTGGTTATGCCCATTGGACTTGCATATCAGGAAGACCGCGCAGGTCATACTAATTTGACTGAAGGGTCTGAGTTCATTAGAGAACAAGGATTGCGGACATACTGAAATGATAGCTTCAACCGGTCCACATATGGGAACTGACTATACGGCGACACAGCATGTTTATGGGGGTAATCTAAGCTCAATAATCCCAAGCATAGAAGACTGTGGGCAAGAACAAGACTCGTTTCGGTGATCTGAACATCTTACGAATGATTGTAAAACAGCCGAGGGCACAGACAGTGATATTTACTGCACGGAGTTGGAGACACGATTGCCACTGTTGGTAGAATTCTACCAAAAATGGTAGATTTTTTACTCTTTAGATTTTGCAAAATATTCCTCTCCAACTAAAACGTACTTCATAAATTTCCCGAGGAAAGCAACGGTAGCTTTATACTCGTGCAAAAAGGCAATAGGGAAAAAGTGGGGACTAAAACCAAAAATTGTACATTGGCTATACACGGCTGTGGTTAGACCTATAATGCTATATGGTGTTGTAGTCTGGTGGCTGGCACTTCAGCAACCGATAGGTTTAGATAAAGTTCAGCGTATGGCGTGCTTGTGTATCTCAGGCGCATTCAGTAAGACAGAAACAGATTCCCTTAATGTCATGCTGCATCTATTGCCTTTAGACATTTTGGCCAAACAGTCAGCTGCAACAACGGTTGTGCGGTTGCGCGAGCTATCGCTGTAGTCGGAAAAAATGTACGGTCACAGTTCGATCCTCAAAATAATGCCAGATGTGCCTAACGTAGTGGATTACACTTTGGCGAGTCCACTTTTCGACAAAAAGTTTGAGACTCTAATTTCCAACAGTGAGACGTGGTGTACACGGACCCCGGGGAATAAAAGATATATAGATTTCTACACTGATGGCTCCAAATTGGATGGCCAAGTGGGTTTCGGAGTATATTCTAAAGATCTGGAACTTCGAATAGCGAAAAGATTACCTGACCACTGTAGTGTTTTTCAGGCTGAAATATTAGCAATAACAGAAGTGGTGAATTGGCTGAGAAGTAATGCTCCAAGCAATATTGGCATTAATATATACTCAGACAGTCAACCTGCAATAAAATCCTTGGACTCTGTGTTCCTCAACTCGAAAACGGCCATCGACTGCCGCAAATCTCTCAATGAGATGGCTGAGCAGCACAATATTCACCTAATATGGGTGCCTGGCCACAGGAACATACCGGGGAACTGCGAAGCAGATGAGCTAGCAAGGCTAGGAACTACCTTACATATTCCAGGGGAACTAGAATCTGTTGGTGTGCCTCTGGCTACCTGCAAGCTCTTACTGCGTGAGAAGGCTGTCATGATGGCAAATGTTCGATGGGAGAATTGTAAGGGTTGTAACGACACCAAGCAAATATGGCCCCATTTAAACTTAAACCGCACACTAGATATGCTAGTGTTCTCGAGACGCCAGATATCACTCCTGATATCTGTTATAACGGGTCGCTGCCTGATAGGCGATTTTGCAAAAACTATTGGTGCGAAGTATAATGACTATTGTATGAGCTGTCATGATGCGGAGGAAAAGGAATCAATAAAACACCTCTTGTGTGAGTGTCCTGCATTTTGTGTAAGGCGTAAGCAAATTTTAGGGGCATATAGCTTCAGATTACTAGCGGACCTGGAAAACGTTAACTTAAGCAGTCTGCTAATGTTTTTGGAACAATCTGGTTGGTTCAACAGAAGAAAATAATCGAGAAGGTTCAACGGTTAAAACTAGAAGTGCCCATATGTAATAGGTACTTTTAGTTAATGTGGTATCACAATGGACTGAATAGTCTAAGTGAGCCTGAATCTTAATCGGGCTGCCACTTTAACCTAACCTAACCTTTCCCTATAGAAATAAAATTTTGACACAATTTTCTTTAGAAATAAAATGTTGATAAAATTTTCTATAGAAATAAAATTTTGACAACATTTTCTATAGAAACAAAATTTTGATAAAATTTTTCTATAAAAATTTCTATAGAAATAAAATTTTCGGAAAAATTTTCTATAGAAATAAAATTTTTAGAAAAAATATCTATAGAAATAGAATTTTGAAAAAAAAATAAAATTTTGGAAAAAATTTATAAACATAAGATTTTGAGAAAAATTTTGTATAGAAATAAAATTTTGATAGCACTTTTTTATATAAATCACTTTTTGCGAGATTTTCTATAAAAATAAAATTTTGAGAAAATTTGTCTATAGAAATTAAATTTTGAGAAAAATGTTCTACAGAAAAAATGACAAAATTTTCTATAGAAACATTTTGACAAAATTTTCTATAGAAATAAAATTTTGACAAAATTTTCTATAGAAATAAAATTTTGAGAAAATGTTCTATAGAAATAAAAGTTTGCCAAATTTTCTATAGAAATAAAATTTTGACAAAATTTTCTATAGAAATAAAACTTTGACAAAATTTTCTATAGAAATAAAATGTTGAAGAAAATCTCTATAGCAATAAAATTTTGAAAAAATTTTATATAGAAATAAGATTTTGACAAAATTTTATATAGAAATAAAATTTTGACAAAATTTTCTATAGAAATAAAATTTTGACAAAATTTTGTATAGAAAAAAAATTTTGACAAATTTTTCTATAGAAATAGAATTTTGACAAAATTTTCTATAGAAATAAAATTTTGACAAAATTTTCTATAGAAATAAAATTTTGACAAAATTTTCTATAGAAATACAATTTTGACAAAATTTTGAAAAAATGCCCTATAGAAATAAAACTTTGACAAAATTTTATATAGAAATGCGATTTTGACAAAATTTTCTATTGAAATAAAATTTTGACAAAATTTTCTATAGAAATAAAATTTTGAAAAAAAATTCTATTGAAATAGAATTTTGACAAAATTTTATATAGAAATACAATTTTGGCCAAATTTTATATAGAAATAAAATGTTGACAAAATTTTCTATAGAAATAAAATGTTGACAAAATTTTATATAGAAATAAAATTTTGACAAAATTTTCTATAGAAATAAAATTTTGACAAAATTTTCTATAGAAATAAAATTTTGACAAAATTTTCTATAGAAATAAAATGTTGAAAAATTTTGCTATAGAAATAAAATGTTGAAAAAATTTTCTATAGAAATAAGATTTTGACAAAATTTTATATAGAATTAAAATTTTGACAAAATTTTGAAAACAATTCTATACAAATAAAATTTTGAAAATAATTTCATATAGAAATAAAATGTTGACAAAGTTTTATAAAGAAATACATTTTGAGAAAAATGTTCTATAGAAATAAAACTTTGAGAAAATTTTTCTATAGGAAAAATGACAAAATTTCCTATAGAAATACATTTTTTACAAAATTTTATATAGAAATAAGATTTTGACAAAATTTTCTATAGAAATAAAATTTTGACAAAATTTTCTATAGAAATAAAATTTTGAAAAAATTTTCTATAGAAATAAGATTTTGACAAAATTTTGAAAAAATGTCTATAGAAATAAAATTTTGAAAAAAATTTTATATAGAAATAAAATGTTGACAAAATTTTATAAAGAAATAAATTTTGAGAAAAATTTTCTATAGAAATAAAACTTTGAGAAAAATTTTCTTTGGAAAAATGACAAAATTTCCTATAGAAATAAAATTTTGACAAAATTTTATATAGAAATAAGATTTTGACAAAATTTTATATAGAATTAAAATTTTACAAAATTTTCTATAGAAATAAAATTTTGACAAAATTTTCTATAAAAATAAAATTTTCTTTAGAAATAGAATTTTGACAAAAAAGCCTGTAAAAATAAAGTTTTGACAATTTTTTTTACGGAAATAAAATTTTGCAAAGTATTAGTTTTTTGTTTGGTAAAAATTTCTTAAAAGTTCGATAGATTATTTTTGGTTTGAGTGGCAACCGTGGTTTGAGATTGAGGAATCCTTTAAGTTGGACGGCGCATGTAGCATATTTCAGTAGAGATATTCAATATTACGAAAACTACAAAACGTCTATCGATGAGGCCGTTATTTAGAAACGATATCAGCATTTTCATCGATAGTTGGGCAGCAATAAAGGCCCTGTGCAATACAAACATAAGGTCGAAGGTAGTCAGCCGCTGTCGTAGAGAGATTATTCACTGAACTGCGTAATGAAACTCTGCGGCAGTATCTAGACATTATGGCATAATAGGAAATGAAGAGACAGATGTACTGGCTAATGAAGGCACAAGCGACACAAATAACATCATTAACGACGTCTTTCCTCCGCTATTTTTATATATTGATGGAATCAATGGCGAATATGACGACTTATGGAAAGGACTCTTCTAGGGGCTGCAAGTAAACAATAGGACGAAATGACATAGGACGAAAATATTTTTAGTAGGGACTTTGCAATACTAATGACGAGATAAAGTGAGGCCGTTAATAAGTATGATAACAGAACACAATACTCGGTAAGGATCGATCTAACGACTAATGATATTTGTAGATGGTGTCTGGACCTCGAGGCTACGGAAGATTCATATCATTTTCTGTGCCACTGTTCAGCTTTTACCAGAAACAAAGAGACTGGCTTCTTAATTCTTTCAGACTATAACCGATTTGGGAAACTGCAGTCTGAGGAGTATTCTCGCCTCCGGGTGGAGGACCTACATAGACATGAAAGACATTATACCATACGATGGGATTATCCCGGCCGGAATGGTACAGTCACAAAGAGAAAGAGAAAAGGATTTTGAGGAGCCGTAAACACCAATTATGGTCTAAAAGGACACAAATTCGTCTTGCATGGAGTTGTGTTATCATCCATAGCCGAACCTAGAAAGACTAAATGTAGTTTTAAAAGATATCTCCTTCATTTCAACGGCTATTCCTTCAAGTCCAAATTGGGGAGTATATGAGATTTGGTCCAGGGATGTATAATGTATACAGTAGTGATTCGGGATCTTGTGTATGTTAGCATGGAAATATATAAGGGAATACCGAGTTCATGAAATAAATTAAGGATATGATCGAACAAATTGGAGCGCTCGACAAACCCAATACCGGGTGAGGTGTATGAAACCTAGATCCTCTTTTTAACCCAATCTAACTTAACATTTTCCTCTGTGCATTTCTAATACATTCTGATTAATAAATTAATTGATCATTAACATTTTCAAATCTATACTGAAATGTAACGACTTTTATCAAAATTGTGTCAATACATACATTCACTGCAGACACAGTGCTACCAATCAACCTAAAAAGGTTACAAATGCTGTGGCGCTTTAGCCATATACTTTTGATGGATTGCTTCGGATATATATAGTCTATGTTATATCTATTGATTGGATTCGTATAATTATCGAATACACGCGAATGAATATCGTTAGGAATGACCAACATGACCATGTTCAGATTTAATGATTAATTATACGAGCAAACATATCTAATATGCCTCCAAACATCCATATAGATAGACATACATACAGGAGATGTTTAGATAGTCTACCTCTGGTCAAACTAAAAACAGATGAAACCATTCAAAAAAAAACGAAAGAAAAAAAGAATGTAGACAAAAAAACATAAGATTATGATTAACAAAATTAAAAATGATTTGTATGCAAGCGACCATGTGTACGAATAAGCTATCGAATAGAGAATGACCGTACTAACCCAGTGTCCTACATAAAGAAAGCTTTAAGCATTAATCGGTGAATTCGAATAAGTCAAAAAAAAAGTAACACGAAATTTTAATAGACATAGAAGACTGTTGGAGTACTCTACATTACCAGTGTTCATTCAGTTAATATACGCCAAAGAATTCATTAATTGAATATTTATAATATCTCTAACGAATAATCGTTAAATCGAATTTTATTATCACTTCACCTTCCTCAAGTTGGTAGTATAGCATAAAACCAACAGTAGGGAGTATGATTTATTGGCTGCCTGCAAGTTACTTAAGGACACGGTTGCCACTCGAGCCATAAATAATCTGCCAAAATTTTGGAGAAAATTTTACGAAACAACTACCAAACAAAGAAATGTTATTTTGCAAAATTTTGTTTCTATAGAAAATTTTTTCCAAAATTTAATTTTTATAAAAAATTTTGTCAAAATTTTATTTCTATAGAAATTTTTGTCAAAATTTTATTTCTATAGAAAATGTTATCAAAATTTTATTTCTATAGAAAATTTTGTCAAAATTTTATTTCTATAGAAAATTTTATTTCTATAGAAATATTTGTCAAAATTTTATTTCTAAAGAAAATTTTGTCCAAATTTTATTTCTATAGAAAATGTTGTCAAAATTTTATTTCTATAGAAAATTTTGTCTAAAATTTATTTCTATAGAAAATGTTGTCAAAATTTTTTAAAAATTTTATTTCTATAGAAAGTTTTGTCAAAATTTTATTTCTATAAAAAATTTTGTCAAAATTTTATTTCTATAAAAAATTTTGTCAAAATTTTATTTCTATAGAAATTTTGTCAAAATTTTATTTCTATAGAAAATTTTGTCAAAATGTTCTTTCTATAGAAAATATTGTCAATATTTTATTTCTATAGAAATTTTGTCAAAATTTTATTTCTATAAAAATTTTTTTCAAAATTTTATTTCTATAGAAAATTTTTTCAAACTTTTATTTCTATAGAAAATTTTGTCAACATTTTATTTCTATACTCTATAGAAAATTTTGTCAAAATTTTATTTCTATAGAAAATTTTGTCGAAATTTTATTTCTATGGAAAATTTTGTCAAAATTTTATTTCTATAGAAATTTTGTCAAAATTTTATTTCTATAGAAAATTTTGTCAAAATTTTATTTCTATAGAAAGATTTTATTTCTATAGAAATGTTAATATTTTCTTTCTGTAGAGAATGTGGTCAAAATTTTAGTTCTAGTTAGAAAAAATTTTAGTTAGAAAATTTTTTCAAAATTTTATTTCTATAGAAAATGTTGTCAAATTTTTTCAAAATTTTATTTCTATAGAAAGTTTTGTCAAAATTTTATTTCTATAGAAAGTTTTGTCAAAATTTTATTTCTATAAAAAATGCTGTCAAAATTTTATTTCTATAAAAATGTTGTCAAAATTTTATTTCTATAAAAAATTTTGTCAAAATTTTATTTCTATAGAAATGTTGTCAAAATTTTATTTCTATAGAAATTTTGTCAAAATTTTATTTCTATAGAAAATTTTGTCAAAATTTTATTTCTATAGAAATTTTGTCAAAATTGTATTTCTATAGGCTAGGTTAGGTTATGTGGCAGCCCGATGTATCAGGCTCACTTAGACTATTCAGTCCATTGTGATACCACAGTGGTGAACTTCTCTTATTTCTATAGAAAATTTTATCATAATTTTACTTCTATAGAAAAATTTGCCACAATTTTGGCAAAATTTTATTTCTATAGAAAATTTTGTCAAAATTTTATTTCTATAGAAAATTTTATCAAAGTTTTATTTCTATAGAAAATTTTGTCAAAATTTTATTTCTATAGAAAATTTTGTCAAAATTTTATTTCTATAGAAAATTTTGTCAAAATTTTATTTCTATAGAATATTTTGTCAAAATTTTATTTCTATAGAAAATTTTGTCAAAATTTTATTTCTATAGAAAATTTTGTCAAAATTTTATTTCTATAGAAAATTTTGTCAAAATTTTATGTCTATAGAAAATTTTGTCAAAATTTTATGTCTATAGAAAATTTTGTAAAAAATTAATTTTTATAGAAAATTTTGCCAACATTTTATTTCTATAGAAAATTTTATTTCTATAGAAAACTTTGTCAACTTTTATTTCTATAAAACAATTTTCTCAAAATTTTATTTCTATAGAAAATTTTGTCAAAATTTTATTTCTATAGAAAATTTTGTCAAAACTTTATTTCTATAGAAAATTGTGTCAAAATTTTTTGACTGTAGAAACAAAACGCATTGTTCGATTGTTCACCACTTAGGTGAATTCCAACAAATTAGCTTTCTAAAAATAAATTTCGTGTTGTTGCATTACTGTGTAACAAAACGAAATCAAAATAAGATTAAGGGACTTGTATTACATGAAAAGATGATGTACAGTGGGAGAAAAAATGATTCAATTTGTAAGAGGAAAATTCCCAAATGTTTCCTCCATAAGTAGTTAACATAAAGAGCCCAAAATTCAGTTATCTCTCCCAGCCAGATCTATACTAAAGGCTGTGGAAAGATTCATTGGTCCGAATCGAAACATGTACAGTCCAGGCGTGTATAGATTTGTATCTGGCGTTTTATTTTCAATGACTCTATTAATCATGTTCCTTAATCTAAATATGTCCATAAAGCTCGATTAATAATTGTAAAATTAGATAAAATATTATTTCTATAGAAAATTTTGTCAAAATTTCATTTCTATAAAAAATTTTGTCAAAATTTTATTTCTATCGAAAATTTTTGTCAAAATTTTATTTCTATAGAAAATTTTGTCGAAATTTTATTTCTATGGAAAATTTTGTCAAAATTTTATTTCTATAGGAATTTTGTCAAAATTTCATTTCTATAAATTTTTTTTTCAAAATTTTATTTCTATAGAAAATTTTTTCAAACTTTTATTTCTATAGAAAATTTTGTCAAAATTTTATTTCTATGGAAAATTTTGTCAAAATTTTATTTCTATAGAAATTTTGTCAAAATTTTATTTCTATAAAAATTTTTTTCAAAATTTTATTTCTATAGAAAATTTTTTCAAACCTTTATTTCTATAGAAAATTTTGTCAACATTTGATTTCTATATAGAATATTTTGTCAAAATTTTATCTCTATAGAAAATTTTTTCAAAATTTTAATTCTATAGAAAATGTTGTCAAAATTCTTTCAAAATTTTATTTATATATAAAGTTTTGTCAAAATTTTATTTCTATAAAAAATTTTGTCAAAATTTTATTTCTATAAAAAATTTTGTCAAAATTTTATTTCTATAAAAAATTTTGTGAAAAATTTATTTCTATAGAAATTTTGTCAAAATTTTATTTTTATAGAAAATTTTGTCAAAATTTTATTTCTATAGAAAATTTTGTCAAAATTTATTTCTATAGAAAATATTGTCAATATTTTATTTCTATAGAAATTTTGTCAAAATTTTATTTCTATAAAAAATTTTTTCAAAATTTTATTTCTATAGTAAATTTTTTCAAACCTTTATTTTTATAGAAAATTTTGTCAACATTTGATTTCTATATAGAATATTTTGTCAAAATTTTATCTCTATAGAAAATGTTGTCCAAATTTTATTTCTATAGAAAATTTTGTCAAAATTTTATTTGTATAGAAAATTTTGTCAAAAATTTTGTTCTATAGAATATTTTGTCAAAATTGTATTTCTACAGAAAATTTTGTCAAGATTTTATTTCTATAGAAAATTTTGTTAATATTTTCTTTCTGTAGAGAATGTGGTCAAAATGTTAGTTCTATAGAAAATTTTTTCAAAATTTTATTTCTATAGAAAATGTTGTCAAAATTTTATTTCTATAGAAAGTTTTGTCAAAATTTTATTTCTATAAAAAATTTTGTCAAAATTTTATTTCTATAAAAAATTTTGTCAAAATTTTATTTCTATAAAAAATTTTGTCAAAATTTTATTGCTATAGAAATTTTGTCAGAATTTTATTTCTATAGAAAATTTTGTCAAAATTTTATTTCTATAGAAAATTTTGTCAAAATTTTATTTCTATAGAAAATATTGTCAATATTTTATTTCTATAGAAATTTTGTCAAAATTTTATTTCTATAAAAAATTTTTTCAAAATTTTATTTCTATAGAAAATTTTGTCAACATTTTATTTCTATATTCTATTGAAAAATTTTATTTCTATAGAAAATTTTGTCAAAATTTTATTTCTATAGAAAATTTTGTCAAAATTTTATTTCTATAGAAAATTTGTGAAGTACTCCTTAGTTGGTGAGGAATATTTTATTAACGTTCACTTAATTTAAAATACTTTGTTAGTTTGTAGCATTACAATTAAATATGCACTTTAGAGAGCTTTTTCGACAATTGTCTCTTCACGCTTCCTACAGTATTCTCCATATAAAACGCAAGCCATTCTAAAACAACAAAAAATAAAGAAAACTACCTTAATAGTACTACGCATTTTCAGCTTTCAAACGAAATGAACATTCACTTAAGAGGTGCGCAATCGCACATTTCATTTGTAATAATATTCCAAAATTGTTGTTTGATTACCATTCTCAATTGAGCGTTTAAGTGTTCAGTTCACATTTTTTTCCCATTCATTTTGGAAGGTGGGGAGACTCTTCAATCGTAAAACAATTGTATATTCTTACTCGTATTATAAAATTCCCATTCCATATAAATTGTAATGTGTAGAGGGGGAGTAATAAAACACAACCGAAACTATAAAAGGCCCACGATAACAGAAAAAGTCTTTCTTTAGGTCTTTGTCACTCAACAAAGAAAGTGAAGTTGATTTTATTTCAATTCTTCACAATTGTCGTCGTTTCATTCACATTCATTCAAAAGAAAGTTAAACATTTTTTGGTCAATAGCCAAAATTGCTTAACCTTGGCTGGGAAATGCATTCGTTGCGTTATCATTTACATGCGATTCTATTCTTGACATTTGCATTGACACTTTGCCATGCTGCTGTGACCAATTGGAATCCAGTAAAACCTCCAAAGGCACGATGGGGTCCAAATATGCAAATGTTGAGAAAACACAACAGTATGTGGTAACTATTACTTGTCGCAACATTCCATAGATCTCATAACATGTGGTGGTGTAATAAAACTCTTTCGTTCTTTTTTTATGTAGGTCCAGCCTTTGAATATTGGAATGATGACCATGAAGATCATATTTGGGAACACAGTGGACTCTTTGAAGGCGACATAATGTTACATCGTGAATATCTACGCAATGGATTATTGAATGAGAAAGCCACGTGGCCCGATGCTACTGTGCCATTTTATATCGATAGTCAGGATTTTAGTGAGTATTATTTGGAACTTAAATCGCGATTAACAACAAAAAGAATAATGGATCATGACAATGATAATAGTGATATACAGATTGGATGGTTTTCATCGCGACGTAAAATTTTCTATTTTCTCTTAAAGAAGAAATTTGGCCCAATAGTTTCTGTAGCCACGAAAGAATAGGGACGCTTCGTACAAACAATTCAAAGTTTTAGTTATTAAACCCGCGCAGATTGGGTTTTTTAAGAGACACAATAGACTCCTGTATTTGAAAAAGACCGTTTGATAAATGAGGTCAACAAAGCCATTGCACGCTGCACGAAAGTGACTCCGTGGTCTTTTGAGATTTTAGATAATCGACACTTAAGTATTTTTGAATGCCAGTCTTACACTCCAAAATGCCCTAAGTGCAAAAGTCCAACGGATTTCGATTCGGAATTTTTGGTGACCATTGTGCGGTAGAAATGAAGCGAGGAAGCTCATTTTTAAGTCATTCTTGGGTTGACGGGAGCCACCGTGGTGCAATGGCCATTCGGACACGGCTATAAAAAGAAGGTCCCTTGTCCTTGACCCAAACATGAAATCGGGCAGCAATCAGTGTTAAGAGAGAACCTCACCGCTGTGGAATCACAATGCACTCACTGAATAGTCTAAGTGGGCCTGAAATAGCGGACTGCCACTATACGTAACCTAACCTATTCTTGGGTGGACGCGGTCTGCGACCGAAAGGTTTGTCTACCTTGGATTCAATACTGTCTTTAGCATATTTCGCCGATAATATTGGCATTTATTTTGGCCCCATGGTCGGTAAATACGAAAAATGCGACAGCCCACTCTGTTGCCATCGGCTGCACTTGAAATCTGGTGGCCAATCGAAGTTGACCTTTTTGGCAATTGTCTTTTATATTTAGGGATTAGAGAACAAAAAACAAATGTTAATCATTGAAAATAGCATGCGTTTGAACCAAATGTCGAAGCATTTTTGCTGGTATGATTGAGGTATCTCCAAAGCATACATTCAACCACTTCTTCAGGTGTCAAGAAACGTTTAACTCCCATTTTTTTACGCACTGGAATTAAAAGAAGTCATTCTGCGCCAAGGCCAAGGATGACCCATCAAAGCGAAGGTATTTGAGTCGATGTGTGAGAACTCGCATTGTCGTGGTGAAAAGGGATACGTCTTCTGTGGTTGGTTTTCCTGATTGGATAGTACGATTGCAACATGTCCAGCATTTCCGAGAAATTTGATTGCTTCGATGTGCTTTGTGCGTGAGCAACCTGGAGCATCCATAAAGTGGACTGCTGTTTACTATGAGGCTACGTATATGAGCCTCCATAGACGTCATAGACGTATTTCGAAGCATATTTTTGAGCATTTATTTGGACCAATCGCCACAAGCATTGTTTTGAGCGATTGAAAAATTATGTGGGATCCAACGGGAATACAATTTTTTGACGAACAAATGTTGGTCCCACCAATTCATAAGGTTGCCTAAATCTCACGATAAGTCACATGGCGATCTTGCAATATGAATCGATGATTTCCGGAATATCCACCGATTTTGCGAACTTCACGAAACTCGTTTTGGAGTGAATTGAGACCTCGATTGAATTCACCATGCCATCGATAAACAATGATCCTTGACGGAACTACGACACCACGAAGGAAGATCATCGATGGCTTGTTGTTGAATTAATCCACGTCGCACGAAAATGTTAAGGATTTAATTTCTTTTTTTGAGCGAGATGAATTTTTTAATGTGCTGTAAACAATACAAAAAGCACTCGTACGTCAAAACTCACAACTTTATGAAGTCAACAGGTGTCTGATATGCAATAATAGTCGTAAATAACGAACAAAAAATATCATTATACCCTCCACCATACGATGGGGGTCATTCCGTTTGTAACACATCGAAATATTTCTCTAAGACCCCATAAAATATATATATTCTGGGTCTTGGTGAAATTCTGAGTCGATCTGAGCATGTCCGTTCGTCCGTCCGTCCGTCTGTTGAAATCACGATAACTTCCGAACGAAACAAGCTATCGACTTGAGACTTGGCACAAGTAAATGTTATTGATGTAGGTCGGATGGTATTGCAAATGGGCCATATCGGTCCACTTTTACGTATAGCCACCATATAAACCGATACCCAGATTTGGCTTCCGGAGCCTCTAGAAGCAAATTTCATCCGATCCGGCTGAAATTTGGTACATGGTGTTAGTATATGGTCATGCAAAAATTGGTCGTCATCGGTCCATAATTATATATAGCCCCCATATAAACCGATCCCCCGATTTGGCTTGCGGAGCCTCTAAGAGAAGCAAATTTAATCCGATCCGGCTGAAAGTTGGTACATGGTGTTAGTATATGGTATCTAACAACCATGCAAAAATTGATCCACATTGGTCAATAATTATATATAGCCCCCATATAAACCGATCACCAGATTTGACCTCCGGAGCCTCTAGGAGAAGCAAATTTCATCCGATCCGGCTGAAATTTGGTACATGGTGTTAGTATATGGTCTCTAATGACCATGCAAAAATTGGTCTACATGGGTCAATAATTATATATAGCCCCCATATAAACCGATCACCATATTTGACCTCCGGAGCCTTTTGAAAAATCAAAATTCATCTGATTCAGTTGAAATTTGGTACATTGTGTTCATATATGGCCTCAAACACCAATGCAAAAATTGGTCGAAATCGGTCCATAATTATATTTAGCCCCCATATTAACCGATCCCCAGATTTGACCTCAGGAGCCCCTTGGAAGGGCGTGGTGGTAGTATATGATATTTAACAATCATGTCAAAAGTGGTCCATATCAGGCCATAATCATATATAGCCCCCATATAAACCGATCCCGAGATTTGGTTTTGAAGCCACTTGGAGGAGGAAATTTCATCCGAGTCAGTTGAAATTTGGTACATTGTGCTAGTATATGGCCGTTAACTAACTAGGTCCATATCGGTCTATAGTTATATATAGCCCTCAGATAAATCGATCCCCAATCACACAAAAATTGGTCCATATCAAGTTCATAATTGTATATAGCCCCCATATAAGCGACCCCCATATTTCAATTCTGGCTCTCTACGTACCGTGCAAAAGTCCATATCAATTCGTAATTATTTGTGGACTTACCTATACATACCACGTATGGACTAACTCACAATTTAGAAAACGATGTTAAGAAGTTTTAAGATAACACAACCCACGTATTGTGGATGACAGTCTTTCGTAGAAGTTTCTACGCAATCCATGGTAGAGGGTACATAAGATTTGACCTGGCCGAACTTACGGCCGTATATACTTGTTTTAGAACTGTTCGAATTAATGCAAAACTGGTAGATTTTTTACTGTTTAGTATATTGGTAATTCATGTTGCTTTGGTAGATTTTGCCGAATATTCATGTCCAAGAAAGTAGAATTGCCATTTTCGAATTTCGAAAATTTGAAAGTTGTGCTGTATTGTGCTAGGTTTGTGCCGATTTGTGCTGCAATTTGTTTTTTTAAATTTTATCAAATAGCCGAGATATTTCGAAAAAACTTTTTTCAACAAAATTTTTGCCAGAATCGCCATTTTCGAAATTCGACATTTTGACACTTGTGCTGAGTTGTGCTAGCCGAGTACATTATTGTGCCGTTTAAATAAAAATTCTATCTCTTATAGTTTTCGAGAAATTCTAAAATTTCGAAAAATTTCCAGAATCGCCATTTTCGAATTTCGAAAATTTTAATATTGTATTAAACCGTTATCGACTTGTGCTAAGTTGTGCCGTTGAGATCACCTTTCTATCTCAAGCCGTTTCCGAGAAACAGCCAAATTAAATTTTTAAAAAAGTTCAAAAATATGTGTTTGAAAAACGCCAAAATTTAAATTTTCGAATTTCAAAAAACTGAATGTTGTGCAAATTTGTGCTAGTTCAGTACTCATTTGTGCCGTTCGAATCAACTTTCTATCTCAAACCGTTTTGGAGATATTCGCAAAAACTTTTTTTAAAAAATGCCAATTTATGATTGAAAATAGTCAAAATTTAAAATTTTCGAATTTCAAAAAACTGAACGTTGTGCCAATTTGTGCTAGGTTAGTACTCATTTGTGCCGTTTGAATCAACTTTCTATCTCAAACCGTTTTGGAGATATTCGCAAAAACTTTTTTTAAAAAATGCCAATTTATGATTGAAAATAGTCAAAATTTAAAATTTTCGAATTTCAAAAAACTGAACGTTGTGCCAATTTGTGCTAGGTTAGTACTCATTTGTGCCGTTTGAATCAACTTTCTATCTCAAACCGTTTTGGAGATATTCGCAAAAACTTTTTTTAAAAAATGCCAATTTATGATTGAAAATAGTCAAAATTTAAAATTTTCGAATTTCAAAAAACTGAACGTTGTGCCAATTTGTGCTAGGTTAGTACTCATTTGTGCCGTTTGAATCAACTTTCTATCTCAAACCGTTTTGGAGATATTCGCAAAAACTTTTTTTAAAAAATGCCAATTTATGCCAAAATAGTCATAATTTAAAATTTTCGAATTTCAAAAAACTGAACGTTGTGCCAATTTGTGCTAGGTTAGTACTCATTTGTGCCGTTTGAATCAACTTTCTATCTCAAACCGTTTTGGAGATATTCGCAAAAACTTTTTTTAAAAAATGCCAATTTATGCCAAAATAGTCATAATTTAAAATTTTCGAATTTCAAAAAACTGAACGTTGTGCCAATTTGTGCTAGGTTAGTACTCATTTGTGCCGTTTGAATCAACTTTCTATCTCAAACCGTTTTGGAGATATTCGCAAAAACTTTTTTTAAAAAATGCCAATTTATGATTGAAAATAGTCAAAATTTAAAATTTTCGAATTTCAAAAAACTGAACGTTGTGCCAATTTGTGCTAGGTTAGTACTCATTTGTGCCGTTTGAATCAACTTTCTATCTCAAACCGTTTTGGAGATATTCGCAAAAACTTTTTTTAAAAAATGCCAATTTATGCCAAAATTGTCATAATTTAAAATTTTCGAATTTCAAAAAACTGAACGTTGTGCCAATTTGTGCTAGGTTAGTACTCATTCGTGCCGTTTGAATCAACTTTCTATCTCAAACCGTTTTGGAGATATTCGCAAAAACTTTTTTTAAAAAATGCCAATTTATGATTGAAAATAGTCAAAATGTAAAATTTTCGAATTTCAAAAAACTGAACGTTGTGCCAATTTGTGCTAGGTTAGTACTCATTTGTGCCGTTTGAATCAACTTTCTATCTTAAACCGTTTTGGAGATATTCGCAAAAACTTTTTTTAAAAAATGCCAATTTATGCCAAAATAGTCATAATTTAAAATTTTCGAATTTCAAAAAACTGAACGTTGTGCCAATTTGTGCTAGGTTAGTACTCATTTGTGCCGTTTGAATCAACTTTCTATCTCAAACCGTTTTGGAGATATTCGCAAAAACTTTTTTTAAAAAATGCCAATTTATGATTGAAAATAGTCAAAATTTAAAATTTTCGAATTTCAAAAAACTGAACGTTGTGCCAATTTGTGCTAGGTTAGTACTCATTTGTGCCGTTTGAATCAACTTTCTATCTCAAACCGTTTTGGAGATATTCGCAAAAACTTTTTTAAAAAAATGCCAATTTATGCCAAAATAGTCATAATTTAAAATGTTCGAATTTCAAAAAACTGAACGTTGTGCCAATTTGTGCTAGGTTGATTCAAACGGCACAAATGAGTACTAACCTAGCACAAATTGGCACAACGTTCAGTTTTTTGAAATTCGAAAATTTTAAATTTTGACTATTTTCAATCATAAATTGGCATTTTTTAAAAAAAGTTTTTGCGAATATCTCCAAAACGGTTTGAGATAGAAAGTTGATTCAAACGGCACAAATGAGTACTAACCTAGCACAAATTGGCACAACGTTCAGTTTTTTGAAATTCGAAAATTTTAAATTTTGACTATTTTCAATCATAAATTGGCATTTTTTAAAAAAAGTTTTTGCGAATATCTCCAAAACGGTTTGAGATAGAAAGTTGATTCAAACGGCACAAATTAGTACTAACCTAGCACAAATTGGCACAACGTTCAGTTTTTTGAATTTCGAAAATTTTAAATTTTGACTATTTTCAATCATAAATTGGCATTTTTTAAAAAAAGTTTTTGCGAATATCTCCAAAACGGTTTGAGATAGAAAGTTGATTCGAACGGCACAAATGAGTACTGAACTAGCACAAATTTGCACAACATTCAGTTTTTTGAAATTCGAAAATTTCAATTTTGGCGTTTTTCAAACACATATTTTTGAACTTTTTTAAAAATTTAATTTGGCTGTTTCTCGGAAACGGCTTGAGATAGAAAGGTGATCTCAACGGCACAACTTAGCACAAGTCGATAACGGTTTAATACAATATTAAAATTTTCGAAATTCGAAAATGGCGATTCTGGAAATTTTTCGAAATTTTAGAATTTCTCGAAAACTATAAGAGATAGAATTTTTATTTAAACGGCACAATAATGTACTCGGCTAGCACAACTCAGCACAAGTGTCAAAATGTCGAATTTCGAAAATGGCGATTCTGGCAAAAATTTTGTTGAAAAAAGTTTTTTCGAAATATCTCGGCTATTTGATAAAATTTAAAAAAACAAATTGCAGCACAAATCGGCACAAACCTAGCACAATACAGCACAACTTTCAAATTTTCGAAATTCGAAAATGGCAATTCTACTTTCTTGGACATCGAATATTCCTCTCCACCTAAAAGGTACTTCACAAAATATTCTATAGAAATAAAATTTTGACAAAATTTTCTATAGAAATAAAATTTTGACAAAATTTTCTATAGAAATAAAATTTTGACAAAATTTTCCATAGAAATAAAACTTTGACAAAATTTTCTATAGAAATAAAATGTTGACAAAATTTTCTATAAAATAATATTTTGACAAAATTTTCTATAGAAATAAAATTTTAACAAAATTTTCCAAAGAAATAAAATTTGACAAAAATTTCGATAGAAACAAAATTTTGACAAGTTTTTCTATAGAAATAAAATTTTGACAAAATTTTCTATAGAAATAAAATTTTGACAAAATTTTCTATAGAAATAAAATTTTAACAAAATTTTCTATAGATAGAAAATTTTGACAAAATTTTCTATAGAAATAAAATTTTGACAAAATTTCTATAGAAATAAAATTTTGAGAAAATTTTCTATAGAAATAACATTTTGACAATTTTTTTTTTAAATAAAATTTTGACAATTTTTTTTTTTTTGTTAAAATTTTTTTATCTAAATAAAATTTTGTCAAAAACGTTTATAGAGATAAAATTTTGACAAAATTTTCTATAGAAATAAAAGTTTGCAAAATAAGATTTTTGTTTTTGGTATTTTTTTTTAGATTTTTTTTCCAAATGTTGGTAGAATATTTATGGCTCTAGTGGCAACCATGATCCCGAATTTCAATAGATCAAAGTGTGTTTGTAAGCATGTAAACAATAAAACGAACTACCCTGAAATAAATTTGTCAGCTGTCACACAAGCGGTTTAGTTGTTGTCATACTTGGCTGTAATTTCTACAACTCGATAGCACTAAACATATTGACCAACTATATATTTGATATAATTTAAAATTAATTTCACGATAAGTTTTAGTTTTTCCTCACATAACTGAATTTTTCCTTTGTTTTTCATTTCTTACAAAACCAAAACCTACTCGTACAAACGATAAAGATTAACTAAAAAATCTAAAAAAATATATGTGATATTAATACCATACAACAAGTCTTTAAACATTTGTTTGACAAATCCTATATATAAATGCAATAATAATAATTGGAAACATGATGTAATACATACCTTTGCGACAGCTACTATACATACCTAATTGTTCCATTTTTTGTCGTTTATTGAGCCCAAATATTGATTTTTGTTTTGTAAATTGATTTTTTATTTCTTCCAGACGAAACCCAAATGATGACCATCCTTAAGGCATTCAAAGAGTATCATGACAAAACCTGCATACGTTTTCGACCCTATGAAAAGGGCGACAAAAATTGGATAATATTCAAAGGAAATTATTCGGGATGTTGGTCCAGTGTTGGTAGACGACAAGGTGGACAAGTAAGTAGTTCTACAAAAATAATGAAATATATAGAAAAAGCCTACTACTAAATGATGATTCATTTTATTGACAGGTTCTCAATTTAAATACCCCAAAATGTGTAACACATGGTGTAGTTATACATGAACTATTACATGCTTTAGGATTCTATCATCAGCAATCGTCAACAGAAAGAGATGAATATGTGAAGATTAATTGGGAAAATATTTTACCTGGACATCAACATAATTTCAATAAATATGCCAGAACTCACATAAGTAATTTTGGTGTGGAATATGACTATCAAAGCATTATGCATTACAGTTCAAAGGCATTTACGAAAAATGGTAAAAATACCATAGAACCTTTGGTAAGTACACACAAAAAATTGTTTTCTGATTCAATCACCAAATTAATTGATCCAATTAATTTTTTAATTGAAATGTCTTCAGTCACGAAAATGATAGTATCAATCACAGTTTTAATTGGGCATAGAAAAAATTCTTGATTTAAAAAATTAATTGATTTTTTAGCAAATTTTAATTAATTTTTTAATTGATTCAATTAAAAATTGAATTGATGTTGATTGCAAAACTCAATTAATTTATTAATTAAAAAAGGTAAGTATTTTTAATTACTTTCTGAATTGGCTTAGAGTTTTTATTTGGATTAACAAACGATTGTTTGAAATACATTTTTAATTAAAAAAAATCAGCACTTTTTAACTGAATTAGTCTTCCGAATTTGATTAAAAAGTTAATTGTATCAATTAATTTTTTAATTGAAAAAATTTTCAACTTCAATTAACTTTTTAATTGGAAATTTTTAATGATATTTTTTTTTCTTTTAATCAGTAAAGGTGACAAGGCATTTCACCTTAGTATATATATAATAGTATATAACTATTACTAAGATTTCTATAAAAAAAAATTTAATAAGATTGTTTTCATTTTACAACTAAATGCAAGCACATCATTTGGGGGGGAAACCAAATATATATTTTCAATGCAATCCACTCTTCCTAATTTAATATTTAAAATGTTTCAGATTTATGTTTTTTAATTAGATGTATCTAATAACCAAAATTAATTTTATCTCCATTTCATTGAAAATCAATCCTTGAAATTAGCTGCTCGTGAATGAACCAAAACAAAAATTATTTGCATATTTTTAGGCGTCACAATTGTTCGCTTGATAACATTGTGGTTTGTGAAGAAAAAAGTGCTCAAAATTATAGTATTGGACGGTTCGATTTTATATTAAAGGGTGATACGGTCAAAATTTGGTCAATATAAACTTGACGTATTTCTTTCAATTTTGCATTTAAAAAACCTGAACACCCCTCATTTTGAAGGTGTGTGTGTGTAGAATGTTGCTCCTATTTTGATTTTGGAATTCACTCTTCAGTTGTCAAAATGCCGTCCAAGCAAGAAGAGCAGCGTATCAAAATTTTGCTCGCGCATCGCGAAAATCCGAGCTACTCGCACGCAAAGCTGGCAAAATCGCTAAAAGTTGCCAAATCAACCGTTACAAATGTAATTAAAGTGTTTGGGGAACGTTTGTCGACAGCCAGGAAGTCTGAATCGGGGGGAAATCGAAAACCGGAAGCCGCTGAGACGACAAAGAGAGTTGCCGGTAGTTTCAAGCGAAACCCTAACCTCTCTCTCCGAGATGCCGCAAATAAGTTGGGTGTATCGTCTACAACCGTGCATCGAGCCGGACTATCGACTTACAAGAAGGTAGTGACTCCAAATCGCGATGATAAACAAAATACGACGGCCAAAGCGCGATCCCCGAAGATGCTGACGAAGTTTGACTGCGTGGTAATGGACGACGAAACCTACGTCAAAGCCGACTACAAGCAGCTTCCGGGACAGGAGTTTTATACGGCAAAAGGAAGGGGAAAGGTAGCAGATATTTTCAAGCACATAAAACTGTCAAAGTTCGCAAAGAAATATCTGGTTTGGCAAGCCATCTGTACCTGTGGCTTGAAAAGCAGCATTTTCATAGCTTCCGGGACTGTCAACCAAGAAATTTACGTGAAAGAGTGTTTGAATAAACGTCTGCTAAACGGTTGTTCCGTACTGCTTTGGCCGGATTTGGCATCTCGCCATTACGGTAAAAAGGCCATGGAGTGGTACGCCGCCAACAACGTACAGGTGGTTCCCAAGGACAAGAACCCTCCCAACACGCCAGAGCTCCGCCCAATTGAGAAATACTGGGCTATTGTCAAGCGGAACCTAAAGAAGACCAAAAAAACTTCTAAGGACGAGCAGCAGTTCAAGGCAAACTGGCGAAGAAGGTGGACAAGGTGACTATACAAAATCTGATGGCAGGTGTCAAGCGTGAGGCCCGGCAATTCGGATTTGGAAAAGCGAAAGCCTAACTAAATATTTTTCCTGAATTTTATACTAATTGAACTTGAAAAGGAAATTTAATTTGATTTTTTTAATAAACGATTTCACCGATTTACACGCGTTTTCCCTTGACCAAATTTTGACCGTATCACCCTTTAGATCATGCATCACATCCGTAATTTTAAAGAATTCCGGACCCAAAATTTACCAAAATACAATATTGTAACATGGAAAAATGTTGCAAAAATATAGCAACAAAAAGTGGCAACGTAGCATTGTTGAAAAAAAGTGGCGAAACATGAACACTGTTCTTGAGTATTGCAAAGGCCATTCATATTAAGAAACAGTTTTGTCATTGAAATATTTGAAGCATTAGAGATTTCCGTCAACATAATTTCATAAAGTTTACTTCGAGGTGAATCTCAAATATCTAGCAGTGTCTTTTTGAGCATATTGCTGAAGTATTAGCTAACAATAGGCCTCCACTCCTTGGCATTTGTTCGGTCATTCTCAAAACACAAGGCTGTCTCTCAGGTTCGTCATTTTGGCCTGATTGGACCAAAATTGGTCCAAAAAATTTTTTATTTTTTAAATTTGGTCCGATGATTGGTAATGGTCAATTTTGTCCATATTTATCAACATGATCCATTTTTTCTAGTATTTTATTTTTTAATTCATATTCAAGGGTTTTACCAAAACTATTTATAAGCTCAGTAATGCTGGTGACATTTCTGAGAATTTCAAAGATTCTCTAAGTGGTTTCACTGGATTTTGGAACCCCGGCTTCGGCTATAAAAAAAGGAGGTCCCTTGCCATTGAGCTTAACATAGAATCCGGCAACACTCAGTGATAAGGGAGAAGTTCACCACTGTGGCATCACAATGGACTGAATAGTCCAAATTAGCCTGAAATATCGGGCTGCCACTATAACTAACCTAACCTAAAACTACAATTTGGGATACCATTTTTAATCACCCACCCATTGAAATTTTTGAGAAATTTTTGGATTCTCATATATTATACACTACACTGTAATGTGAAACGCCTTTCGGATTCGACTTTAAAAATGAGGTCCTTGTCATTAACCTAACCAATCATGCGGGTAGTACTCACTGTTGGGAGAGAAGTTAACCGCTTATAGAGTCCAGGAGACTGAATAGTCCAAGTGTACCCGAAATAATGGACTGCTATTATACTTAGCAAGCGGTCCTGCGATCGATTGAACGTCTACCCCGCTGATCTTACCAGTTATTTCACTGCAAGAAATTTGAGGATATCTCCCACCAAATCCTCAGCCACACTATTCACTGCATGGGCGGCGGAAGTACGCAGGCAGTCAGAGTCGACGGCGAAGTAATTCCGACCACAAATTACCCCTAGATTCTCGGGGTCACATTCGACAGCCTTTTTAAGAAGTCTGCCCATTCCACTGCAATTTGTGATAACCTCCGCTGTAGAAGCAAGGTCCTCAAGTCGCTTGCCGGCAGCACTTGGGGTGCGGACAAAGAAGACTTGTTGACTACATATAAGGCAATTGACTGGTCAGTGGTAAACTATGCAGCGCCAGTGTGGACACTTCCAACGAGCGACAAGCAGTGGAATAACATACACACCTGTCAGAACGCTGCAACAGGATGTTCCCGCAGTACACCCTTGGATCACAAATTACCCCAAGATTCTCGGGGTCACATTCGACAGCCTTTTTAAGTCGTCTGCCCATTCCACTGCAATTTGTGATAACCTCCGCTGTAGAAGCAAGGTCCTCAAGTCGCTTGCCGGCAGCACTTGGGGTGCGGACAAAGAAGACTTGTTGACTACATATAAGGCAATTGGCAGGTCAGTGGTAAACTATGCAGCGCCAGTGTAGACACTTCAAACGAGCGACACGCAGTGGAATAACATACAAACCTGTCAGAACGCTGCAACAGGATGTCTCCGCAGTACACCCTTGGATCACATTTATGCGGAGACCAAGCTCATCCCAGTGCGTCGACACAATTACATGTTGCCAAAGCAGTACCTCTTGGGTTGCTATCGAAGTTTTCATCCAAATCACCAAATCTTGTGGATAGGCAACCTCCAGCCAGGAATGTAAGGGTTGATCTGCACCTTCTAGAGCGCGAGATCCAGCATTATAAAAGAGAGCCTCTAGATCAGATAGCATACCAGACATGTCTGAACAGGATTCATGAGGATACTGTAGCTGCAGCGGTGAGAAGCTACAAGGTTATAATCCTGTTCTCGGTGCTAGATCACCGCCCATAGCACCGTAGGAGAGAGACCTGCCACGGCAGACCATGGTAGTTTTGGCCCAACTAGGATCAGGCAAGTGCAGCCGCCTCAATTCCTACTTATCAGTGATTTATAGAAATGTAGCTGACGTGTGTCCCATCTGTAATCAAGGCCACATGACATTCGTTACCTTTTCGCTTGCCCAGCTACACCTACCCATCTCACCACCAGATCACTCTGGACACACCCTATCCTTGTCACAGATTTCCTTGACCTGGCTACTAATTGAACTACCAAAGCAGAGAACAAAATGGATGGAACTACATTAAAAACTTTTACAACACCATACCAGTTTCGACCGAACAACAAAAAGTTGTTCAAACCTCCCTTTCAGTTATGCTGGTGTCAAAGCTTCTCTAATTTGATTCATCCGTAATGTGGTCAAGGAGGTCCTTAGTCAGTGATGCCATCACCACTAACAACCATGCAAAAATTGGTCCATATCGGTCCATAATTATACATAGCCCCTTTATAAACCGATCCCCAGATTTGACCTCTGAAGCCTCTTGGAGGAGCAAAATTCATCCGATCCGGCTGAAATTTGGTACGTGGTGTTACTATATGGTCTTTAACAACCATGCACAAATTGATCCATATCGGCCCGTAATTATATAAACCAATCCCCGAGCTCTGGAACCTCTTGGGGGAGCAAAAATCATACGATCCGGTTAAAATTTGGTGCGTGGAGTTAATGTATGGTCTTTAACAACCATGCAAAAATTTATCCATATCGGTTCAATTATATATAGCCCCCATGTAAACCGACCCTCAGATTTCTGTAGAAAATTTTGTTAAAATTTTATTTCTATAGAAAATTTTGTCAATATTTTATTTCTATAGAAAAGTTTGCCAAAATTCTATTTCAGTAAAAAATTTTGCTAAAATTTTATTTCTATAGAAAATTTTGTTAAAATTTTATTTCTATAGAAAATTTTCTCAAAATTTTATTTCTATAGAAAATGCTGTCAACATTTTATTTCTATAGAAAATTTAGTCAAAACTTTATTTCTATAGAAAATTTTGTCAAAATTTTATTTCTGCAAAAAATTTTGCTAAAATTGTATTTTAAAATTTGCCAAAATTTTTTTCTATAAAAAATTTTGCCAAAAAATTTATTTCTAAAGAAAATTTTGCCAAAAATTTATTTATAAAGAAAATTTTGCCAAAATTTTATTTATAAAGAAAATTTTGCCAAAATTTTATTTTTATAAAAAAAGCGTTTGCTGATTGCATTTAAGAGATTTTTGGGATCCTACTGCAGGGACAAAGAAAAACTCTTTTTGGTTCTTGAAAATACTTTGGGTAACATATTATACCTAAAAAATTTTACGCTAAACCACTGCAAACAACAACTGCTATTTTTTCGAATATTTTCTATGAGTGTAACATTAAACAATTAAATTTATTAATATAAAAAGTCAATTTACCCAAAAAAAACTTACTTACTTACTTTCTTATTTAAAATTATCTTCTTTCAGGATCCTTATGCCAGTTTTGGTCAGCGACGCGGTTTGTCGGAGAAAGATATTGCAAAATTAAATGAAATGTACGAAGAAGATTGCAGTAGTTATGGTTTGTTTAATTTTGATCGTTTTGGCAATTATCTTAACGAAATGATTGATTATTTTCAAGGAACACTTGATAGAATCTTTGCCTAGAATAATATTGTAATATATGTCAAAATCTTAATATAACTTTATATTATATAAAAAAATTAAATTATAATTTTAAAATAATAAAAGAATTTGAAAGAATATAATATATTTATAAATATATCTAAGTACTTGGCACTACTCTACTTTAAGTAAAGTTAACCATTTTGCGTAAGAATATTAATGCTCAATAATACCTAAAGGGTTTAAGAATAAAATGAAAATTTATGCAATTCTTCAACTGTATTTGCAGCTTCCTGAAAATAATAAAAGAAAGTCCCAATAGTTAATATACACAAAAAAAAATCGATTACCATTTCTCCTCACCTCTCTAACTTCCACATTATCATCTTCGGCCAATTGTTCAATAGCTTCTCGCACATCTTTCGACCAAGCTGCTTGTAAAGCTCTCAAACTGTATCGTGCCAATAAACGCATTAGCATACAAATTCTCAAACGCAAAAGATCATCAGTACTACGTAATAGCAAAGTTAAATCCACTCTCGATGAGAATATGATCTTTTCCACTAATTCAGCATTTTCAGGTAACTCTCTTAAAACACAACCCAATAGAGCCAGAATGTTATTAGCGATACGCAAAGCATGGACATTTTTAAATTCTTGATTGAGAAAATTTATAAGAAATTCATTGGCCGATAAAATGGCAACTGCATCACAGAATTGATTAAGGAATTGTTGATTCAAATGCACCAAATGACACACCAACTCATAGAGTCTTGAGATACATTTGATTTCTTCATTATTCATTTCATTAATCGGACGAATATGACGAGGTAAAGATGTTATAGAATCATTTTGCAGTCTTTCATAGATGAGCAATTTGGAAGCATACATTAGATTAGGAACTATTTTACAGTCGACGTAAACCTTGGAGAAAAAAGAAGAATTGTTAAAAATGTACAAAAAAAAACATTGTCTTCTCTACTGAAGGCCCATATGCTGATATTAGTCAACATAATAAAAAGTCATTTTTTATATTTTTTTATTTTCTAATGGATATACATCTTACCTTATTAATTGACTCCATAATACTTAGTGGTTCATTTAATACAAACGGCAGGGACAGTAATTGTGCCACACTTTCTATAACTTTGGGTATGGCTTTTGAATTTCGCAAAGGTGCCACAATAATGCTGACCTAGATGGTAAATAAAAATCGTTTTTTAAATATTTTACAAAACGACACTATATTCGAGCGGACCGAATCTCATATACCCTTCACCACGGACTTAAGGTCATAAAACAATGTATAATCTTAAATTGGGTTAACGTAGTATGTAGTAGAAAATTTTCGACAATTTAATGAATAGACAACTGGGACCTGAGCATTATAAAACGCCTAATAAACGCCTATATAAGAACCTGATATTAAATAGTCCTTCAAGAAGTATAATCTGAGATCGATTTATGATGTTGGTCATATAGTATTTATCACAAGAGAGAACAACCTTTTGGAAAAAGTAGCGATTTATTTTACGTTTTTCTCGAGCCCTCCTAGTCAGGGTTGGCGAATATGGAGAATATGGTGGATGAGTTGCTACCTATAGCTCATTTCAATCAAACTAATCCATTTCAGACCTTTCGAATCGTGCTAGTATAGCAGAGTAAAGTTCGTGAGTCACGAGGTTTTTCGTGAGTCACGACATTTTTCGTGAGTCACGATATTTTGCGTGAGTCACAGTTAAAAGATTTTCGTGCGTGAAGGTGCGTGAGTAAAAATTTTCTTTTCGTTTTACCTTTCTCATAGAGCCGATGTGAGTTTCACTATTTGAAACCGGCAAAAACGGCATAGTAAAGCCCTGTGATCAATTTACCCTATCCAGATAGTCGATTTGGACCACACCTTGTGAATCTCTTAAAACGGTCGCCATCGCCTTTCCAGCTTATAGGACATTCTTCACTTTCTTCAGAGCACATTTGTCATGATTATTCCTAGGACTCTGGTTGGTACCTGTGCATTTTTATATCGTACAAAATTGTGCGAAATTCTTTCGTATTGGGCTTAAAAATCGATAAGCACAGCTTTGAAATGGTTACGCTTGTTATCTGAGTTATTCGGACGCCTGCTATACGGACGTGCGTCGTAAGTAACGCTGATGGCAACGGCGTGAGTATGCGTGAGCATGATAAACAAAACAAACGTCGTGCGTGAGCCACGAAAATAACTTCTTCGTGAGTGTTCGTGAATAACGAATTTTGGAAAAATACGCTAACGAAAATAATCCCACACACGAACATATAACGTTTACGAGTTGAATTTATTTAAAATTTTAGTGACACCTAGGAAGTAAAGAGTGTTGTAACGCTTTTGATTTTAATCATGCTCATGTTTACTGACTTTAATCCTTTGTTTTTAATCACGAAATTAATCGAGCCAATTAATTTTTAATTGAAATGTCTTAAATCACGGAAATGATAGTATCAATTAAAAAATTAATTGAAAGCCAACTAAAAAATTAATTGATGCATTTAAAAAATTATTGATACTATTGTTGTTGTAACAGTTTTCAATGTAGTTTCATCCATTTTGTTCTATGCTTGTGTAGTTCAACTAGTAGCCAGATCAAGGAACTCTGCGACAAGGATGGGGTGTGTCCAGAATGATCTGGTGGTGAGACGGGTAGGTTTAGCTGGGCAAGCGAAAAGGTGACGAGTGTCATGTGGCCCTTGATTACAGATGGGACACAAGTCAGCCACGCTGCTATCAATCACTGATAAGTAGGAATTACATTTGCCTGATCTTAGTTGGGCCAAAACTGGAGAGAGACCTCCCACGGTCTGCCGTGGTCTGTATGTTATTCCACTGAGTGTCGCTCGTTTGAGGTGCCTTATATGTAGTCAACAAGGTTTCTTTGTCCGCACCCCAAGTGCTGCCGGCAAGCGACTTGAAGACCTTATCACAAATTGCAGTGGCATGGGCGGACGACTTAAAAAGGCAGTCGAATGTGACCCCGAGAATCTTGGCGTAATTTGTGGTCGGAATTATTTCGCCGTCGACTCTGACATTCAACTGCCTGCGTACTTCCGCCGTCCATGTAGTGAATAGTGTGACTGAGGATTTGGTGGAAGATATCCTCAAATTTCTTGCAGCGAAATAACTGGTAAGATTAGCGAGGTAGACGATCAATCGATCGCATATGTCATCAACAATGGGCCCGGATGCCATGATTGTACAATCGTCCGCATATGATACAATGTCGACGCCGTCAGGAGGGGTTGAAATCGAGGACAGGTAGAGATTAAACAGTCCATGTAGTGAATAGTGTGACTGAGGATTTGGTGGAAGATATCCTCAAATTTCTTGCAGCGAAATAACTGGTAAGATTAGCGAGGTAGACGATCAATCGATCGCATATGTCATCAACAATGGGCCCGGATGCCATGATTGTACAATCGTCCGCATATGATACAATGTCGACGCCGTCAGGAGGGGTTGAAATCGAGGACAGGTAGAGATTAAACAGTCCATGTAGTGAATAGTGTGACTGAGGATTTGGTGGAAGATATCCTCAAATTTCTTGCAGCGAAATAACTGGTAAGATTAGCGAGGTAGACGATCAATCGATCGCATATGTCATCAACAATGGGCCCGGATGCCATGATTGTACAATCGTCCGCATATGATACAATGTCGACGCCGTCAGGAGGGGTTGAAATCGAGGACAGGTAGAGATTAAACAGTGCCGGAGATATCACCCCACCCTAGGGAACTCCCTGTTTAAGTCTACGGGGTTTTGACTTCCTGTACCTGAATTCCACATACGACTGGCGTCCGCACAGATAATTCAGAACCCAACGCTTGGTTCCTGTCGGTAGGGACGTATTCTCGATGTCCTCGAACAGTGGGGCATGGTTGACCGCATAGAATGCCTTCGATAGGTCAAGCGCCACGAGGACCGTCCTGTGCCATGTCAAAGGATTGAGTCCCATATTGATGTGTGCTGAAATGGCATGCAAGGCTGTCGTCGTGCTATGTACCTTGCGGTATCCATGTTGATGGTGGGCAGCTGGAAAATTCTCCACAAGGCTGCGAAGGAGTAATATCTCAAGTGTCTTGGCTACTGGCGACAGAAGGGATATCGGTCTGTACGATTCACCTTTACTCGAGTCTTTGCCTGGCTTCAGTAGTGGAATCACCCTACCCATCTTCCAGACATCGGGTATAATGAATGATTCTAAGCACAAATTGAGGAGTCTGGTCAGGTACTCAACTCCCAGTATTCCCAGATGCTTCAGCATTAGCATTGAAATTCCGTCAGGGCCCAGCGCCTTGGATGGTTTCGCGCTGTTGATGACATTAGTAACTTCGGCTGTGGTAAATTGTGGTGTGTCATCGGCTCGGAGACCATGTATGCGACGAGTGGCTCTCCTTTTCGCTCTATCACTCTCTGGATGCTCGACAAACTGTCGGTGGAAAAATCTGGCGCATCTCTTCGGATCCGTCACCATCACGTCGCCAAAGGTGATTGCGATCCCATCATACTACTACTATTAATTTTTGTGACTGATTTTTGTTTCAATTAAAAAATTTGTTGTAAAGACTTTAATTGGAAAAATTTTCGTGCGTGACTACAAATTTTCTTTTCGTGAGAGAGCGTGTGTCCTACCAAACAATATCGTGCCTTGGTGTGCGTGAGTAAGATTTTCCCGTCGTGAGTGTGTGTGAGTAAAATATTACTCACGTGCACACCACCACACACTATATAAAAATGGCAGATCAACAAATAGATCTCTAGGTGAGTCAAAATTAACACACTGTACAAAACTTCAATTAAATCTGGTCTAAGTTTCCACTTTAATATTTAAAAAAAAAATCGGGGATTCATCCTATATGGGGGCTATATCAACACATGGACTAAGATGGTCCACCTTTGGTTACCCGTCTTAAGCCGATAGAATAAGGCAAATACGGAATTTTAATAAAAACAAAATGTGCTTTGTCACCCATCAAGTAACTAAATCAAGAGATTACATTGAGGCTATATCAATAAATCGGCCAATATAGTCCACCTTTCAACTTTACGCGCACATACAAAAACCACATCTGTAGCAAGTTTCACATCGCTAGTTCGTCTTGGAATTACACCCAGATCAAGAGTACAGTAAAGCCTATGAGAACTGGACACCCACGGTAGCCTAAATTTTGTCCACATGTGGGAGGTTATAAGAGGTTAATTTGAATGTGTTTATATAGCAAGTGTCCCTAGATAACTGTCCACTTTCACTGTATTCACTTTCTCGAAAATTCTCGAAAATTGATTTTTCTTTCTGCTACGTGGTGGAGGGTTTCAAAAAATAATATTGACATACTAAATTTTTTTGCTTCAATGATTCCAATTCGCCATCCAAAACCTCTTGTATGGTGCGTTCCAAAAATGCTAACCATTCCTCACTTTCCATGGGTGGACTTTGGGATTCATCACAAGAATCCCAACCAGGCATTAGACAAGGAGGAGTGTTTCTGAAAAATGCAAGAATATGTTAAAATGGTAATTGTCCGTACTGATTATTCCCAGTCAAGATAATGTCTACTTACTGTGTATTATGTTTTCCTTCAAAGGATTGATTAGATGCCTTTATCGACGCAGATTTATGTCCGCTATTCGACAAATTTTCTTGTTCTCGTCTTGAATGTCTTAGCTTTTGCGAATCATTTTCGCTGGCATTATTTTTCGAATTTTTTAATTTCTCATTGGACTCATTGATACCACAATGTGTAGTTTCCCTAGAGCCACAGTCTTTATCAACATTTTGACTTTGTGACTTGTGATTTTCTGCTCTTGAATCATTTAGTTGAGATTTTCTTTGGGTATTATCAGTATTGTCTACAGATTCTCTATTTCCTTGATTGTTATCCAGATTGTTAGTCTTATCATTTAAAGCCAAATTTTCTTGCAAAGTGTTTACTATCATATTACCATTATCTTTTACTAACTCCTCATCGGGTGGTCTAGACCGCAGCGTTTCTTCGGGAGTATTGTTTAAATCAAAATTGTCTTCCAAATTATTGAGAATCATATTGTTATTGCCATTAACATAACATGTTTGAGAATTTATTATAGGCATATGAACTCCAGGTATTTGAAACATTTCACCACCTCCTATAGGAGGTGGTCTGCTACTCAAAATTTTTCCATTATCCATGTTAATTTTATTGATCAACGTATCACCTTGAAATGACTCATTGGCAAAAGGTACAATAATGTTATCTTCAACATCGGTTTCTAAATTCTCCACATCACTTGGTGGTATGGCATTAATACTGTCACGTGAACAAGTCATATTATCTTGAGATTCGTCTAATTTTATGGAACGTAGTTTTTGATTAAGTTGACTTAAATTTGCATTGCTATGATAAAGAAGTAAAAAAAAACAATAATGAAAGATTGAAAAAAATTTCAAAAATTCAAAAATTAAATTATTTGCTTTAAAGTTATTGTTTTTTATTAATTAGTAATTTTTTTAGCTTCTATATATTAGCCATTTGGGCTTATTTTATTATCTTAATAAATAAAACAAATATTGTATAATGACACTTACCTGTCCTTGAATGTAGTAGAGGATTTTGTCGATTTAATTTTCATATTCTGGGGATTAACAAAAGGCGAATTTTCAGCTTTTACCCCAGCCTTTATATAAAGTCTTCCTTCAACAAAAGGATGACATAAGATTTGAGCCCAACTAGCACGCATGGTAGGCTCCTTCTCCAAAAGTCCCTAGATTACACACATTGCTATTAGGTTTTCAAATATAAATCTTTCTACTCACTTGCAAAAACGATCTACTATCTTTACTTAAATATCCCGGATATGTTACTTCGTCCTTTTTAATTATTTTTATTAAATGTAAAATTGAAGTTGTGCTAAATGGCGGATGACCAATCAAACATTCATATGAAATACAACCCAATGACCAGATATCAGCTTGGTGATCATATGGTTTCTCCTCCAAAAGTTCGGGAGCCATATACAACGGTGTACCTTTAATGGAAGTCAACATATGTGTACTCATGGTCATATTGCGGGCCAAACCAAAATCACATAATTTCGCTCTTAGCTCTTCGTCCAATAAAACATTTTGCGGTTTCAAGTCGCGATGCAGAATGCGATTGGAATGCAAATAATACAAGGCCGATACTAAATCACAAATCAAACGTTGACCCTTATCCTCACGCAAATAACCATTGCGTTCCATATATCTATGCAAATCAATGGTGGCAAACTCCGTGACAACCACCAAATCATGTTTAGTCTCAAAAGATTCCAACATCTCAATAACATTGGGATGTTTTAGATGAGCCTGTATTTCACATTCCCGGCGTAGGGTCTTCAAGTCTCGACTGGTTCGACCTCGCTTTGGATTCAAATAAAGAAACAAACATTGTGTTAAGGAATTTGTGAATTTTTCCACGAAAAAAAAAACTTACCTTTGAGATAACTTTTATGGCCACAATTTGATTGTCATCTTTTCTTACCGCCCGGTATACATGCCCAAAAGATCCCTCTCCCACCATAGCATTCACCTTGTAGCGATGCATTTGTGCATCTAACTCTAAAAACTGATCAGATGAAATTTGCTGCTCCAAAGGCTGAAGACAAATCTGGGGTTCGGTTTATATTGGGATATATGATACAAGAATCGTTAGAGACTATATTTCCTCATGCGAGGTCATTGACATTTTTATTTTATATTATTTTTATATGATATTTATATTTTTTCCATATTTGCTAAAACATTTACGACTGTTTTTTATTGATATGTAACAAAAATAGTTTAACACTTCCAAAATTTACAAAGACGATAGCAGCGATGAATTTGGTTCATAACTTTAAATTTTTCATTTATTATTTGCCAATTTATTTATTAATTTCGCTTACAATATTTGTTTACACTTGTTGCACAAGCAAATTTATTTAACCATTGGTGCAATTATTGACGGCATTTGACAGCGCAAGCGAAGACTACTCTGTATTAGAGGTTATTGGTGTTATTCGACGTAGTGATGGCAGACATCGCAAGATGGCGTTGATGTGAGCCTAATAATTTCTAAAGACGGTGTTGCCGTTGATGATTTCTAAAAAGTGAAACAAAAGGTGTCACTCGGTAGCAACGCTAGTCAAATAACAAAATATTTGGGTCGATAGAGAATTCAATTTTAAGCCTAGTACTAAGATCACGTTTTCGCACGAAAAACTGTTATACTCCATATAAAAAACGTTAGCGCGGAATAAATGCGAAATCTTTGTTTTAAGCTTTTTAATAACATATTTACACAATCCTGGATTTTTCGCACGAAAAAATAGGCAGGCGTATTATTTCGCATAAATACGGTAACATACCTGGGTTTGAGATCCTATATACGGAGATAGGTGAAGGTATTGTTTTCACGGTTACTTTTTTAAATAAATGAAATTATAAATAAAAATGGTTCTTTTCAATTCATTATTTCACAAGACTTTATAAAAATATAATCGTCTTCATATATATTTTTGTACTTTTAATTTAGTGTTTTGGTGAAAAATACGAACATAGTACTCACCTTTAGGTCGAAATATCAAGTAACCGGTTTGCGATCGTAACCAGATATTCCATCCTAAATTATAAGTAAAAAATCGCTAAAAACCGGTTCTACTGAACCGATTAATTTAAAATGTACGTCACTAAAATTGTAAAGGTATCACCTTCAAATGAAACATGGCCCAAGTTTTCCCGGCCATAGGTCTAGGTTCTACGTTAAAAAATGGGTATTTTCGAACCGGGGTTTTAATAAAGCTGGCTATAAAAAAGTGTTCGATTTAAATGTATTAAGTAACCGTTCACCCAGAAAACAAATTCGTTGCCTCAAACAATTATTTGCCCACCGAAAGCACTCTGCCAGCATTTCAAAGTTCCATTTCATCCTCATCGCTACCACAGACTCGTAAGTGACGCTGCAACAATCGCCAACTGTGATGGGAATAAGTATGAAATGTACATGAAAGTATTTTGCCATCACTATTGTTACATGAGCCATTTTATATTTTGTGAAACACCAAGCGCAACTAGCTTCTTATAATTTATTTAAATAAAATCGATAGTGAAGTGCTCAAAACATAGTTATTTCGCTTAAAATTGTAAAAGGTATATTATTGGTGAACAACTTTTAACTTTCCAAATGGAATAAAGTGAGTGTTCTTCAGATATTTTACAGACACGCTGCCTCCATCGAGAATAAAAACACTGGCTGATAGACTCTGCAACATGTAATTTGCCACTTGTAAATCAACATCATTCTATTATTAATGAAAAAATTATGTTAAATGTGTTGTGATAGTGGTATAAATGTTATATTTATAAGAATTTATAAATGTTTAATGAAGTTAATAAACATCTAAAAAATCGTGTTTTACTTGACCACAATGATTCTTTTACAACTATCTTAAAATGCACTTTTTCTGATAATTTGGGGGGGCTCTTATTGGCGTCGTTCTAAATGTATACAAAAAGGCACTTGATAATTGCACTCATGCGATACTTTTTTGTAGTAACTTGACGTGGTACAACTTCTCAATAGTGACGGTGCTTTTGTGATTTTTTAACCAAAGCTCCTCGGAAAAGCGCCGTCACTATTGAGAAGTTGTACCACGCCAAGTCACTACAAAAAAGTATCGCATGAGTGCAATTATTGGGTGCCCTTCTGGATACATTAAGAAGGACGCCAATAAGAGCCCCTTCAAACAATCAGAGAAAGTGTATTTTAAGAAAGTTGTAAAAGAATCATTGTGGTCAAGTAAAACACGATTGTTTATATGTTTATTAATTTTATGAAACATTTATAAATTCTCAAAAATATAACATTTATACGACTATCACATCACATTTAACATATTTTTATGCATTAATAAAAGATTGTTGTTGTGTTACATGTTGTAGCGTCTATCAGCCAGTACTTTTATTCCCAATGGTGTGTCTGGAAAAATATTTGAAAAACTATCACTTTATTCCATTTGGAAAGTCAAAAATTGTTCACCAATATACCTTTCACAATTTTAAGCGAAATAACTATGTTTTCAGCACTTCAATATCATTTTTATTTAAATAAGTTATAAGAAGCTAGTTGTGCTTGGTGTTTCACTAAATATAAAATGGCTCTTGTAACAAGAGTGATGGCAAAATAATTTCATGCGAATAGTGATGGCAAAATACTATCACAGTTGGCGATTGTTGCTGTGTCACATACGAGTCTGTGGTAGCGATGAGGATGAAATGGAACTTTGAAATGCTGGCAGGGTATCCAAGCATTATTTTTGTTCATATATTTCCAAGTATTATTTTCTTTCACTCTTTCGAAATTTGCTAATCGGCCTTCCCATACAGAGAAGAAAATTTTAAGAAAAAGTCTTAATTGAGTTTTATGAAGTTTTCAATTAAACATTTAATTGATTCTACAAATTTTTTAATTCAAACAAAAATCAATTACAGAAATTAATGATATCAATTAATTATCTAATTGGATCAATTAATTTAATTTATTTAATTAATTAATTAATTGAAAGTCAATTAATTTAATTTAATTGACTTTCAATTAATTTTTAATTGAGCATTTCTGTGATTGAAGACATTTCAATTAAAAAAATAATTGGATGAACTAATTTCGTGATTGAATCAGACTTTTTAACAAGGGTAGTAGTCCGACTTTTTAACAAGGGTAGTAGTCCGAGGGATTTATGGAAGGTAGTCAGGGATAATGGTCTGGGCCTGCGCATATCTGAATGATATGAATTCCTCGTTTGTTAACAGTCAGTCCGATACCACAGGTAGTGTGGACGATTTTTTACATTCTTTTGGAAATGAGTATGGATTCTCTTTTAGTAATATTACACTTTCAGAGCTTTACACTGTGTTTTATTCAGTTAAGTCTAATGCAGCCGGTAGTGATGGTTTCTCGATGAAATTTTTGAGAACAGTTTTCGATATGGTATCACCTTTCCTATTACACATTGTTAATCAGATAATTACGACATCCACATTCCCAATAGTCTGGAAGACTGCGAAAATTAATCCTATTAAGAAAAAGGACAGCTCTGATTTCCGTCCGAAGACGGTTGAGCATGTGTTGAAACAACAGATGATCTCATATTTGGAGAATAGCTCCTTGGTGCATGATTGTCAATGCGGTTTTCGAAATGGTAGGAGTACTGCTATGTTACTTGCGGGGCTAACGGATTCAGTTCGCAAATGTGTATCTGAGGGCAATATTGGTGTCTTGGTTTCTCTTGATTTGGAGAAGGCGTTCGATAGGGTTGATTATTTCGGGTTAATTAATAAGCTATCTAGTAAATTTGGTTTCAGTAGAAGTGCTTGTAGGTTGATTTATTCTTATCTGATTGATAGGGATCAATTTGTTCATGTTCGAGGAGTTTCGTCTATTACCATGTATGTTAGAAGTGGTGTTCCACAGGGTTCAGTATTGGGACCTCTTCTATTTATTCTTTTTATTAATGATCTTTTTGAGAATTTAAGTACCTGGTGTACCCCGTTTGCTTATGCAGATGACGTACAGTTGATATTTAAAGGAGCTAACCGATTTATTAATGTTCTACAGAGTAAGATTGATTTGGCTTTGCGATCTCTTGGTACATGGATGTCCTTAAATAAATTTAGTATTAATGCTTCTAAGACGAAAGCTTTGCTTTTTTCTAGAGGTGATGTGACGAACCTACGGGTTTGTTATAATGGAATCGACATTCAATTTGTGAGTAGTCTTAAATGTTTGGGAGTGATATTGGACGACAAGCTATCTTTTGACCTCCATGTTGATAGTGTAGTCTCACGCACTACGGTTGGTTTGCGGCAATTGTACAACACGGATTTGGTACTGCCATGTTATGTTAGGGAACGCTTAGCTCATGCCCTTATCATGCCAAATATTTTATATTGCCTTGAGATTTATTCGGGTACCTCCAGAAGGAATTTGGAGAGGATACACCTTGCAATTAATAGAGTAGTTAGGTATGTATATTCTCGCAGATTATTTGATCATGTAAGTCCAGATGTAAAACGTTTTCTCAACTGTAATTTTTCTGACTTTATAGATTTTCGGCTTATAATATTATTTTACAATATATTCCGCAGTCGTATTCCGACTTTTATCGTTAATTCTTTTGTGTTTTGCCTCTCTGTGCGAGCTAACCAACTAGTAATCCCAAGGGTTCAGGCCTTCATGAATGGGTCTTTCGTTGTTAGAGTAGTGAGACTATTTAACGCTCTTCCCCCACCTCTAAGAACTTTCGAAGTTTCCTGCTATACATATCGGAAAAACCTTCTTCAACATTTTGCTAATAACCAATGATAAAATTATGTTTTTTTTCCTGTTCGAGTAGTATCTTTTACCTGTTTCAATGCTGATACTGATTGTTATATAATAATGTAATTAGCTAAAAATTATTTATTATAAATATATATATATATATATATATATATATATATATATATATATATATATATATATATATATATATATATATATATATATATATATATATATATATATATATATATATATATATATATATATATATATATATATATATATATATATATATATATATATATATATATATATATATATATATATATATATCGGCCTTACGGCTTTAAATTACAAAATTGAGCAAATAAAATGAAATGAAATGAAAAAATATTCATATTGTGTGTACATAAGTGAGATTGGGAACAACATTGCTCTAATTTAGTAAAATTCCCTAAACTTTTTGGCAACACTGTAATCAATATCTTATTTGCGCCACTGAACAATAACTGCCGACATAAATATTCTATTGTGATTGATAGTTCATAGTAAACTGTGTAGTTTTTTTGTTAGGTGATGTGGACGTTTTCTTCAACGAAATAATTGTGTGACGATCTAATATTTAAATTTATTTTGTGTCCAAGTTAAAAAAGCAACAAGTAAGTGCTATAAATTATATATGTATGTGGTGTAGAGACTGTGTGCTTTTTCACAAAAGTAATTATAAACAAAGACTATGAACATAAAAAATAATATATGAAAATGAAAGGAAAATTGACTGATGCCATACCAAATGTTGAAATTACGGCATTCATTTAATTTTAATTCCGAAAGCTTAACAAATTATGTTAGATTTTGTGTAATTAATTATGAGGAACAGTGTTTAATTTGTGAAACAAATCATCGTAGACGACAAGCCTTTATCAAATGCCATTGCTATTGGTAATGATTTGCAAAAGCAATAGGAACGCAAATGCCAGAGTTCGTGTCTTGCCGAATTGACGGCGTTGATTAACATGGCCTTCCTATTGGAAAGGGGCGGCATCTGTTTGTGATATTTTATCAATGACAACAACATGTTCTAGTAAAGACTCAATCCCAATGCGTTTGGTTAGATTTGAGAATTACTTGAGTGCAAATTATTACGGGCTTGGAGAATTAAATGTTTAGTTTTTGGTCAAATCTTTCATAAAATTTCGCAAAATACCAACTGCTGAGGCCGTCAATCCTCACAAAATATGAGGATTGGTAGGAACAGTGGCCACAGTTGGTAGAATTGTACCAAAAAAAGGTTAATTTTTTACTGTTTGGTAGATTGTTAGAATTGTTAATATTAGAAATTTTTACAATCTTACTGAGCAACCTATCCAAGGTATACGGAAAAACTATCCATTCACGACTTTTCAGTTTTGCGGAGGATACTTCGATAATATGTAATGAGCAGTTTGGGTTCAGAAACGGTCATAGTTGTGTGCATGAAATCACTAGAATTGGAAATATTATTGGTAACAACAGGCGCAATAGACAATCTACAGGGATTGTCCTCCTTGACATAGAAAAAGCTTTTGACACTGCATGAGGGTATTATTTACAAACTCATTCGAGGAACCGTGCCAAATTATCTTAGCAGAACTATCTCTGAATTTCTTGACGAGAGATCTTTTATCGTCTCTGTCAACAACATCAACTCGGACAAGAAAGGTCTTTCTACTGGATTACCACAAGGTTCCTTTCTCTCGCCTTTGCTTTACTCAATATACACATCTGATTTCTCTCCTCCATCGTACATGCAAGTTGCTTATTATGCAGATGATACTGCTCTCATTACTACTAGTAAGGTAACTAAAGCGCTTTTGAGGAAAATGGAAAAAGGACTGGCGTCTTGCAATATATACTTTTCGAAATGGAAGATTAAAATAAATCCCAGTAAAACACACAGGCGATTATTTTTCCTTATAACGAATCCCCTAAAAGGAAGCCGAATCGAGGACTTAAATTTGGAGATGAATCGATTGCGGTTGCTGACAGTGTCAAGTATCTGGGGGTCACGTTAGATAAATAATTAACTTATGGGAAACACATTGATGAGATACGTAACAAATCGTCGAAATCGTTAAGGGCGTTGTGGCCCCTTTTATGTAGAAAATCTCTACTGAATCATAAAAATAAGAATCTTCTTTTCAAAGGTATCATTAAACCTATTTTAACATATGCATGTCCAGTTTGGTACAAAGCTGCAAAAACCCATTTGGAGAAGCTACAGTTTGTACAAAATAAATGTTTAAAAATTATCAATGGATAGAATTGGAGATACTCTACTTCATTACTTCTTAATGAAACTGGATACGAGAAAATTTGTGATTTCATCAAAAGACTTAATTTAAGTTATTTCTCCAAAATTGAAACTTCCCCTTATTGTTTGATAAGGTCTTGTGTAGAGCAAGTATATTAAACTATTTTTTCTACTAAAATAATCAAATTGAAAATATATGTTTGTTTTAGGTTATTGAATTAGAAAATCTTCCGCATGCATGTTAATTTTCAACAATATTTGACTTTTGTTTAATTCATATAAAGGTCTTTAACCTGTTTTTGCCTTTAAAAATATGTATCTTAAATGACTTAGCTTATATTGTCAGTCAGAGTCTCATTTGTTATAATATCTACTGTGGTAAAATCTCATTAAATGAATTGTATTTAAAAATTAAACTAATAAAGAAGAATTTGAAAATGAAATGAAACAATCTTTTTTTACATTTCTACAATTTTGGCAAATTTTTTTATAAAAATAGAATTTTTTAAAATTTTGAAAAAATTTTCTATAGAAATAACATTTTGTCAAAATTTTCTATAGAAATAACATTTTGGCAAAATTTGTTATAGAAACAAAATTTTAGAAAAATTTTCTAGATAAATAAAATTTTGGCAAAATTTGCTATAGAAATAAAAATTTGCCAAACTTTTCTAGATAAACAAAATTTTGGAAAAAATTTCTAGATAAAAAAAATTTTGGCAAAATTTGCTATAGAAATAAAATTTGCCAAACTTTTGTATAGAAATAAAATTTTGGCAAAATTTTCCATTTGACAATTTTTTATAATTCTACAATTTTCTATAAAAACAAAATGTTTGCAAAATTTTCTATAAAAATAAAATGTTTGCAAAATATTCTATAAAAATAAAATTTTTGCAAAATTTTCTATAGAAATAAAATTTTAACAAAATTGGCTATAGAAATAAAATTTTTGCAAATTTTTTTTTACATAAATAAAATTTTGGGAAAATTTTCAATAGAAATAAAATTTTGGTAAAATTTGCTATAGAAATAAAATTTTGCCAAAATTTTCTTGATAAATGAAATTTTGGTTAAATGTTCTAGAAATAAAATTGTCAAAATTGACATTTTGACAATTTTTTATAATTCTACAATTTTCTATAAAAACAAAATGTTCTGTTAAAATAAAATGTATGCAAAATATTCTATAAAAAAAATTTTTTGCAAAATTTTCTATAGAAAAAAATTTTAACAAAATTGTCTATAGAAATAAAATGTTTGCAAAATTTTTTTACCGAAATAAAATTTTGGGAAAATTTTCCATAGAAATAAAATTTTGGTAAAATTTTCAATAGAAATAAAATTTTGGTAGAATTTTCCATAGAAATAAAAGTTTGGCAAAATTTGCTAGAGAATTTTGGCAAAATTTTCTTGATAAATGAAATTTTGGATAATTGTTCAACGAGATCTAAAATGTTGGTAAAATTTTCCATAGAAATAAAATTTTGGCAAAATTTGCTATAGAAATAAAATTTTGCCAAACTATTGTATAGAAATAAAGTTTTGGCAAAATTTTCCATAGAAATAAAATTGTCAAAATTGACAATTTTTTTATAATTCTAAAATTTTGGCAAAATTTTCTATAAAAATAAAATTTTTGCAAAATTTCCTGTAAAAATAAAATGTTTGCAAAATATTCTATAAAAATAAAATTTTTGCAAAATTTCCTGTAAAAATTAAAATGTTTGCAAAATATTCTATAAAAATAAAATTTTTGTAAAATTCTCTATAGAAATAAATTTTGGCAAAATTTTCTATAGAAATAAAATTTTGGCAAAATAGTCTATAGAAATAAAATTTTGGCAAAATTTTCTTGATAAATGAAATTTTGGCAAAAGATATGTAAAATTTTGGTAAAATTTTTTAGAGAAATAAAATTTGGACAAAATTGTGTATGGAAATAAAATTTGGACAAAATGTTGTAGAGAAATAAAATTTCGACAAAATTTTCTAGAACAATCAAATTTTGATAAAAAATAAGATTTTTTTTTTTAATTTTGTGGATTTATGGTAGAATTTTCTTTAAATTTTGGTAGAATATTTTTGGCGTTGCCAATTTAGCTTTTTTCCGCTAGATTTGGCTTTTTTTGAAGACGTTTAGCGGGGAAAAATGCATTTAGTTTTTAGCTTTTTTTCTGGCTTTTCTTCATGACCCTTTTAGCTATTTTTGGCTTTTTTTTTTTTTGTTTTCGACATATTCCTATTGAAATATGGATAAAACTTCGTTTTTATCTAAGCCTTGCTACCAGAATAAGGTTTTCCACATATTTCAAAGCTCAATTAAAACATTAATAATTATTCCAGCCATTATGCGGGCATTTTTGCAGCGAATACACCTTGTTGTAAAGTTTTTTTCCTCGTATTCATAAAAGTTATCGTAAACTTTAAATCTACTATTACCATCCAAATTCTTTATATAAACTGTCAGAAATTATTAGGAATAATAGCATTTGACTCGTTTATCCTTTTTATGTTATTATAATATTCTAAAGTTATTATGATATTACTAAATTAAAATAGTAGATGTGAATTGCTTTGTACACTGAAAAAATATTGTGGTGAGGCCAAAGATTTCATGTCCTTAAAATACGAACGCGAATTTTGGTTAAAATAGCATTTGTGAATTTCTCTTATATAAAACTTTCCATTTCCCAAAGCCTATAAAATCGTTTTGTCCTTATAGTTAAGTGATTCAACTTAAAAATGGGTATCTTTTCATGAAAGAAGGCTAGGGTCAATTCTAAAAAATTCTTAAAATTAATGAAATAGTCTTTAAATTTGTGGAGTTTTTGTATCTTGACCACAAACCAAAGTAGCGTTCAAAAATTGATGAAGTTTTTCAACATTTTATTTTAAAAACGTATACATAGAATAATTTCTACTTAAAGTCGAGTCTGAATTTGGAAATTTAAGTTGTCGTTAGCATGTTTTTAAAGCACTGTGATAGCTCATGAAGAAAAAGCTGAAAAAACGAATAATTTCAAATTTGACTCGGAATCAATACCAAAAGCATCAGTGTACAAAATATTAATGGAATGGATTTACATTTAGGAAAATTGGACAACAAAAGGTTTGTATGGCAAATTTTCGAATAAAAGTTATTCAATATAAACTTGCAAGACAGTTAGAATGGGTTTTATTCTCTTGGGTAAAATTAGGAGAAGTATACACCTTCACGAATTTATCATTAATTCAGTTAAAACGAAATATATTGATATTTTCTAATGCAGTTCTATGTGACATTCTGCAATATATCGCACATTGGACTAGTTGATGATTGACCAGCTGACAATTGCAAGTTTACTGGGAAAAATATTTTTACTAGGAAATATAAACGAAGGACTTCCAGTAAAAATTTGTGATAGTAATCAAATTGTATCGAGTACCCAAAACAAATTTTAGCTTTTTTTCTATCTATTTTTTAAAATTTTTTAGCTTTTTTTGGCTAGTGTTTTGGACAAATCTAGCGGTTTTTTGTGAAACAATTCTGGCAACGCTGATGTAGGGGGATATCTTCGACTTGCTAGAATCGAAGTAGGTATCCGCAATGTTACAATTTATGTACTACATATAAAGGTAAGTACTATGTTCAGTTTTCAAGCTGAAAACTGGCTTGTTTTCACGGTTATTTTTTATTAATTAATTAATTTAGAAATATAAAATGTTTTGCAATCAACGCCTTGGATCGTTTCCATAAATAATTTCGAAAGACTTGTTAAAAATGTAATCGTCTTCATATATATTTTTGTTCTTTTTAGTTTTTGTTTTGTTGAAAAAAATCGAACATAGTACTCACCTTAACACATAATACTCGATACCTCATTATTATCACCAGGCCTATTTAATGACGTCACCTTGTAACCCTTCATTTCTTTGGGTCCATAACGTCTTTTCATAATTTTCAATATTGACCGGCCGTCTTTTTTTTTAACACCTACACCCTATCTAACACTCGAAGTGATGACGTGAAGCATATTTCTAATTGTAATGCTTAACATATCAAGAGCTTTTCAGAACTAAGAACAATTAAAAATATTTTGGTTATTTTATTTCAGTTTCAACAATGAGCCTCTCGGACATATCTAGCAAATTCACTGAGGAAGTATTGGAGGAGATTATAAAGAAAGCTAGTGGCACAAAATATACTTCACATAAATTTGGTAAAGGATTTAAAAAGGGCGATTCATATTTAAGTCGTGTCTTTCGTCTCTGTGTGTATGGCGTAAATGAAGAAAATGGGTGAGTTTAACGGCAGTCATCAGTAAGTGCTTTCAAATATTCTAATTTCTTCCATGTTTTATTGTCAGAAAAAATCTTGAAGTAAATCTAATTTGCAAAGGTATGCCGGATAATATGGCCCGGCGTAAAGTATTTCGGTCGGCCGATTTCTTCCGAAACGAAATCAATTTTTATAATAAAGTCGTTCCTGCCTGGGAGGAATTTCAAAAACGTCGTCAACCGAAAACTCCTTTTGATGACTATCCCATTTGCTATGCTTCCTATTGTGATGGTGAACATGATTTTATTGCTTTACAAGATGTGAGCTTCTTAGGCTATGGATCACCCGACCGTCAGGGTTATATTACATTGGATGAATGTCTACTGACTATGCGTACCTTGGGAAAATTTCATGGTATATCGTTGGCCATGAATGCTTTAGAGCCAGAATTATTTGAAAAAACTGCCAAATGCTTAGAGGTAAGTTTTCTAAAGTAAATAGGGCTACATAGTGGCGATAGATTTCGACTTTTGTTAAAGTCCAAAGAATGATTATTGAAGTTTGGGAATAAAATGAAGTCGCACGGTGCCAAAGGGTAATGGGTTCAATTCCAGTTTCGACCAAACACCAAGAAATTTTCAGCGGTGGATTATCCTTTCTCAGTAATGCTGGTGACATTTTTGTTTCTTTCAAATCTTCTCTTAATGGTTTTACCGCAACCACTTAGAGTCCGTTCGGATTCGGCTCGGAGAGTCCGGCCCATTATCCAAACTCACGGTTTATCTTTCACAAGAAACAAGAAACGAAACCAAAATCGACAATGCCATTTTTCGTTATTCTAAAATTCGAGAACATTCCCACTTCTACGTTTGTCGAGTCAGGTCAGGTCAGGCGGAAATATCGACATTCGCCGTTTACAGAAATATACACACAAGATATTAAATTACTGATTTATAGATCATCTCATCATCAATCAATTTGCCTCTATGTGTGGCACTATTTTCACAACAGAACTCAAAGCCTATTCGCACTTTCGCCTGTTTAAAACAACAAGTATATACAGGCCGATTCTTACGTTCCCTCCACAATGGATTGCATAGAAACTTGTACTAAAGACTGTCATCCATAATAGAATTACTTGGGTAGCGGTAACACTTGCCGATGGCAAGGTATCTTAAAACTTCTTAACACCGCGTTCTCAATTGTAAGTTGGTTCATACGGGGTATATATTAAAAAAGACCGATTAAATACGTAAATAAATACAGTTTGACAAAATTTTCTATAGAAATAAAATTTTGACAAAATTTTCTATAAAAATAAAATGTTGACAAAATTTTCTATAGAAATAAATTTTTTTTCATTCGTTTTGTTTTGTTATTGTTAGTTTTTGACAAAATTTTCTATAGAAATAAAATTTTGACAAAATTTTCTATAGCAATAAAATTTGACAAAATTTTCTATAGAAATAAAATCTTGACAAAATTTTGTATAGTAATAAAATCTTGACAAAAATTTTTATAGAAATAAAATTTTGACAAAATTTTCTATAGAAATAAAATTTTTACAAAATTTTGTATAGTAAAAAAATTTTGACAAATTTTTCTATAGTAATAAAGTTTTGACAAAATTTTCTATAGTAATAAAATTTTGACAAATTTTTCTATAGTAATAAAGTTTTGACAAAAATTTTTATAGTAATAAAATTTTGACAAAATTTTCTATAGTAATAAAGTTTTGACAAATTTTTCTATAGTAATAAAGTTTTGACAAAATTTTCTATAGTAATAAAATTTTGACAAAATTTTCTATAGTAATAAAATTTTGACAAAATTTTCTATAGTAATAAAATTTTGACAAAATTTTCTATAGTAATAAAATTTTGGCAAATTTTTGCATGGTTGTTACAGACCATATACTAACACCATGTACCAAATTTCAGCCGGATTGGATGAAATTTGCTTCTCTTTGGGGCTCCGCAAGTCAAATCGGGGGATCGGTTTAATGGCGGCTATATATGATTATGGTCCGATGTGGACCAATTTTTGCACGGTTGTTAGAGACCATATACTAACACTATGTTCGAAATTTCAGCCGGATCAGATGAAATTTGCTTCTCTTAGAGGCTCCGCAAGCCAAATCTGAGCGTCGGTTTATATGGGGGCTAACTTAAAAGTGGTCCGATATGGCCCATTTGCAATACCATCCGACCTACATCAATAAAAACTACTTGTGCCAAGTATCAAGTCTATAGCTTGTTTCGTTCGGAAGTTAGCGTGATTTCAACAGACGGACGGACGGACATGCATAGATCGACTCAGAATTTCACCACGATCCAGAATATATATACTTTATTGGGTCTTAGAGCAATATTTCGATGTGTTACAAACGGAATGGCAATGTTATATATCCCCCCATCCTATGGTGGAGGGTATAAAAACCTAAAAAGTACTTTTTCCTGGCAAAATGCAAAAAAGTGCGAATTTTTTACAAGAATATAATATAATAAAAATATAATATAATAAAAATTTATCTTATAGTTTGACAACTACTAAATTCCACTTCGTTTTTTTGTAGGAAACTTATTATGCCGAAACCAATCGCTCATGGTACATTGATTTCTTGAAATTGGCTTGTATTGTGGCCAAAGATGCTGTCACGAAAACATATCCCAACACTAAATATGAGACAATTGCAGAAAATTATTTACACGATCAACAACTTTACGATGATCAAATTAATTTAGTCTCTACTCGATGTAAGTAAGATAGTAAAAATCGATAGAAATAAGAACTAATACTAAATTTCATTTACAGCCAAACTATCTGTATTTGGTCATGGTGATTGTTGGACACCGAACTTCTTAACTCGTTATAGCACTGAAGGAAAACCTGAAGCCATTAAGATAATTGATTTTCAATTGGCTCGTTGTGCCTCAGTAGCTGTAGATATTTCATTTTTCATTTATTCTTGCACCAGCCAGGAGTTACGAGAAAATCATTACGATAGCCTTCTCAAAGCCTATCATGAAAGTGCTTGTGATTTAATAAAAGATCTTGGAGCGGATCCAGAATCGGTATTCTCATGGCAAGACTTTATGAGTGAATTGAAAGAATTTGGTCGTTTTGGTTGTGGCATGGGCATTGAGTCAATACCCATGTCTATGTTGGATGAAGATGAAATAGCTGATCTAGACGAAATTAGTCCTGATTCTGTTTTGGTTGATGTTTGGAATTTAAAACCATTTCAACAACAGGAAAAACGTCAACGTATAGCAGATATGTTTAAACATGTCATTGATCAGGGTTATTTGAAATAACGTTGATATGGAATTGGAAATGATTGGCAATTTTCCTAAAGTTTTTTTCCTATGACATTTTTTTACAGAAATTGCATTTCAAGGATTTCAGTACAAATTAAGAACATAGTTATTCACAGTTTTGTATACAGGAACAATATATTATTACATATATTTTATTACATTTTATATGAGAACAAACTAGTTCATAGCTAATAATTCAATTTTAAAATTCACAGTATTTTTAATGTTCGTAACAAAGTGGCAATAAATGTGATTGGTTACCTAACAACTGCATTTAATTTATGATCATAAATTACGATAATAGTTTCCATACATGGCTTCGATTAGTACAGGACGCTTTCAGTTCTAATAAGAGCGAAACTATGAAATAACATCCCAGTAAAATCATATACCAATCAGTAATTGAAAGGATACCCCATGAAGCTACATGTCTTTCTCCGTAAAATAAAATTCAACATGCAAAAACATAATTCTCTAAAGTGAAATATCGTCACATGAATTAAAAACATGTAAGACCGTTCAGCCTTATACACAGTTGCCACTCGAGCCAAAAATAATGTAGCAAAATTTGAAGAAAATTGTACCAAAAACCTACCAAGAAAAATTAAAAAAAAAATTCAAAATTTTATTCCTATAGAAAATGTTCTCAACATTTTTGTTCTATAGAAAATTTTGTCAAAATTTTATTTCTATAAAAAAAATTTAACCAAAATTTTATTTCTATAAAAAATTTGGTCAAAATTTTATTTCTTTAGAAATTTTTGTTTAAATTTTATTTCTATGGATTTTTTTTTATTTCTATAGAACATTTTGTCAAAATTTTATTTCTATAGGAACTTTTGTCAAAATTTTATTTCTATAGGAAATTTTGTCAAAATTTTATTTCTATACCAAATTTTGTCAAAATTTTATTTTTATAGAAAATTTGTCAAAATTTTATTTCTATAGAAAATTTTGTCAAAATTTTATTTCTATAGAAAATTTTGTCAAAATTTTATTTCTATAGGAAATGTTTCCGAAATTTTATTTCTATAGGCAATTTTGTCAAAATTTTATTTCTATAGGAAATTTTGTCAAAATGTTAATTTTATAGAAAATTTTGTCAAAATTTTATTTCTATAGGAAATTTTGTCAAAATGTTATTTTTATAGAAAATTTTGTCAAAATGTTACTTTTATAGGAAATTTTGCCAAAATTTTATTTCTATAGGCAATTTTGTCAAAATTTTATTTCTATAGGAAATTTTGTCAAAATGTTATTTTTATAGAAAATTTTGTCAAAATTTTATTTCTATAGGAAATTTTGTCAAAATGTTATTTTTATAGAAAATTTTGTCAAAATTTTATTTCTATAGAAAATTTTGTCAAAATTTTATTTCTATAGAAAATTTTGTCAACATTTTATTTCTATAGAAAATTTTGTCAACATTTTATTTCTATAGAACATTTTGTCAAAATTTTATTTCTATAGGAAATCTTGTCAAAATTTAATTTCTACAGAAAATTTTGTCAAAATTTTATTTCTATAGGAAATTTTGTCAAAATTTTATTTCTTTAGAAATTTTTGTCTAAATTTTATTTCTATAGAAAATTTTGTCAACATATTATTTCTATAGAAAATTTTGTCAACATTTTATTTCTATAGAAAATTTTGTCAAAATTTTATTTCTATTGAAAATTTTGTCAAAATTTCTATAGAAAATTTGGCAAAATTTTATTTCTTTAATAAATTTTGTCAAAATTTTATTGGTATAGGAAAATTTTGTCAAAATTTTATCTGTATAGAAAAATCTCTCAAAATTTTTTTCTATAGAAAATTTTCCCAAAATTTTATTTCAATAGAAAATTTTGTCAAAATTTTATTTCTATAGGAAATTTCGTCAATATTTTATTTCTATAGAAAATTTTGTCAAAATATTATTTCTATAGAAAATTTTGTCAAAATTTTATTTCTATAGAAAATTTTATCAAAATTGTGTTTCTATAGAAAATTTCGTCAAAATTTTATTTCCAGCTGTGTCAACCGTGATTGAAGAGAGTATCAATATTTTTTTGTTATAAGAAAAATAAATTCTTGCGATTTGCTACTTCGAATATCGGAACATGGGGGTATATGTAATGATCAAACGACATGAATTCATTTAAATTTTGATCGGTGGTAGGTTTATTTTTATTTATTTTTTTTTAATGTATTTGAATTGTATTAATTTGAAATTAATTAAATTGATATTGAATACCTATTATAAATTAAAATAAAAATGAATTTCTTTTTTAGACTATTTGTTCATATGTAATAGATTCGAGTTTATGCTGTCATAATTTTAAGTAGCAACTCTGTTTTCTATTTGCTTTACTCCTTTTCCCCTTTGAATTCTGAATTAATCTGTCAAGTTTAGTCTAAGTTTTCGGTTCCTTTCTTCGCCATCGACGATATAACATCACACTCATCAATAAAGTAGTCTCATCCATAGACCTTATAATACATACACCCAAAGAAATTTGTTAATAGGGACAGCAGAAGTCTGCTAAAACAGCAGAAAGTCTGTTGAAAAAGGGACAGCAGTCACTGTTTGCTGAAATAGCAAACATTTCCTGCTATTTTTTAAGCTCGATTACACTAACACATGTTTTATTTTTGGCTAAAACAAATAAAATTGTCAACTTAGGAGCTATCCTAACATAATTAACACAATATTTTATGAATATCTATAGTATTTGACCAAAAATCTGAATATTTATCGAATTGAGGTGTAACAGCAAACAAAATGTTTGCTGATCGTATTTAGGAGCTTGTAAGTATATTACAGAGCAAAAATATACCAAAACCTACTTTTGGTTCTTAAATATGCTTTGGGGAAAATTTTATAACCTAAAAATTTTATAAATTTTTGTTCATTAGGCCCTGAAGTACAAAAATATAACAGCAGAAATCGACTGCTGTTTTTTAGCAGACTTTTTCCTATGGGTGTAGATAAGCCATGGGTGTCAAACTATGTTCAAACATAGTTTGACACAGTTCCGAAGATTAAGAATAAATGAGAAAAATAAGAGCACGCTTACAATCTCTTTCGTTTTTATACCCTGCGCCACACTGTGGAACAGGGTATTATAAGTTAGTGCATATGTTTGTAACACCCAGAAGGAGACGAGATAGATACATGGTGTCTTTGGCAATAATGCTCAGGGTGGGTCCCTGAGTCGATATAACCATGTCCGTCTGTCCGTCCGTCCGTCCGTCTGTCTGTCTGTGAACACATTTTTGTGATCAAAGTCTAGGTCGCAATTTAAGTCCAATCGCCTTCAAATTTGGCACATGTTCCTAATTTGGGTCAGAATAGAACCCTATTGATTTGGGAAGAAATCGGTTCAGATTTAGATATAGCTCCCATATATATCTTTCGCCCGATATGCACTAATATGGACCCAGCAGCCACAGTTTTATACCGATTTGCTTGAAAATTTGTACAAACACAACACTTAGTCGTATAGTCAAGTGTGCAAAATTTGATTGAAATCGGTTAAGATTTAGATATAGCTCATATATATATCTTTCGCCCGATATGGACTTACATGGCCCCAGAAGCCAATTTTTCGTCAAATTTGGTTGACATTTTTCACTGGGAGTACAATTAGTAGTATAGTCAAGTGTGCAAAATTTGACTGAAATCGGTTCAGATTTAGATATAGCTCCCATATATATCTTTCGCCCGATATGGACTAATATGGTCCTAAAAGCCAGAGTTTCGGCCCAATTTGGTTGAAATTTTGCACAGGGAGTAGATTTAGCATTGTAGCTATGCGTGCCAAATTCTGTTGAAATCGATTCAGATTTAGATATAGCTCCCATATATATCTTTCGCGCGATATGCACTTATATGGCCCCAGAAGACAGAGTTTTGGCCCAATTTGCTTGAAATTTTTCACTAGGAGTACAATTAGTAATATAGTCATGTGTGCCAAATTTGATTGAAATCGGTTCAGATTTATATATAGCTTCCATATATATGTTTTTCTGATTTCGACAAAAGTGGTCAAAATACCAAAATTGTCCTTGTTAAATCGCCACTGCTTAGTCGAAAAGTTGTAAAAATTACTCTAATTTTCCTAAACTTCTAATACATATATATATCGAGCGATAAATCATAAATAAACTTTTGCGAAGTTTCCTTAAAATTGCTTCAGATTTAAATTATTCCTATATTTTTTTACTAAAAGTGTGTTCCACCCTAGTGCATTAGCCAACTTAAATTTTGAGTCTATAGATTTTGTAAAAGTTTATCAAATTCTGTCCAAATCGAATGATATTTAAATGTACGTATTTGGGGCAAACCTTTATATATAGCCCCCAACACATTTGACGGATGTGATATGGTATCGAAAATTTAGATCTACAAAGTGGTGTAGGGTATAATATAGTAGGCCCCGCCCTACTTTAGACTTTCCTTACTTGTTCTTTTTGTAGTTTGCCAATTTTACACAAAATTAGAACGTTTATGATACAGAGGATTTATAAATAAATTAATATATTAAAAGTTCATACTTGAACAAAAAATTGTGACCAAAACCGCGAAAATACGTAATTTAATTTTGTGCAGCGTTGCTCTTTACGAACAACAATGCGCGAAAATTAATGTTTGGGACTGACTCTTTACGAAAAAATCAAAACGAAATGTCAGAAAATTAATTTTTGGAACTGACACATTTTTTGAAAGAGAATAGTGGAAAGAGATGTATTATAAGGTCTATGATCTCACCGACATCTCTCTTTTTTTCTTCCTAACGGTAAATCCAATGTACATAAGTATTCGTTGTGGGAAGGTAATAAATAAAGTGACCCATTAGCCCAGAAGCAGAGAATGAAGCCGACCCATTTTTGTCGGCGGCGGCTGACACTAAATTTTTGTCTCCGGCGGCGGCGGCTTGACGGCTAAGCCGATATAGATTTGTCCATTCGGCGGTGGACAATTATCCATTATAAAATCAATTTGAAGTTATTCGAATGGTAATGAGATTAGTTGTACAACCAATCTTACAATCAAATTTACATTGACTTCAAATTTTCTGAGCAAATTTTTTTGCAAAGTTATTATAGCAGTGTGAAATAGATTGATTGTAGGTGGAAGGTTCAAAATTTTGGAATAAAATACGACAATTAGTAATACATTTTTCTGATTTAAATCGATATTTTTGATTAATTGGCGGCTAAATTTGAGTCGAGATGAGTCGATATATTCGGCGGCGGCGTCGACTGGTCAAAAATCGTCGGCGGCGACTGAAATCGGCGGCGCGACTCGGCGGCTTCATTCTCTGCCCAGAAGCCTGAGATCCATCGTTCAGCAAATAATCAGTTGTCATTGCATTCTCAACAACAAGGGACGTTTTTATTTTTTCGTTGATATATATGGAGCAAATTATCTACATCGAGCTCTTTACAACAAAACTACAACATTCAGCTTGTAGATAAGCATAAACCGGTTTCATCAGCCCCTCTTGCCTCTTCGTCGACCGAGCAAGTGGTGGAGCTGTGTGAGAGGTTCGAAGATGCTTTAGATGAAAATGGAAACAACAATGATGAGCCAGCTAATGGTTGGGTGACAGTTAGAAATAAAACAAAGCAGAAAAAGAGCAAACCAAAACAAAATAAACGAAATGTTTATGGTGTTGACTCTGCATGCGATGCTTTTGATGTTGTGCATAGACTGAAATATTTACATGTCTCTAAATTTAAAGTGGATACTGATCCAGAAGCGATTAAGTCATTTATTGCAAACAAATTACATGTTGATGCAAATGTGTTTACTTGTGTTAAGCTGGTAAAAAAAGACGCTGATCTCACCAAGCTGCATTTCGTTAATTTTAAACTAGGCGTTCCTGAGCCTCTTTTGTCAAAAGTTTTCAACAATCAATTCTGGCCTTTATCTGTAAAATTGTCACATTTTATTTCAAAACCAAAAAACCAGATACCTTTGGTCAACGTTCCAGAGACCGAAGAGAGTGTTCCAAACAAAGTCAATTAAATGGAAAGGATTTATCTATCTACTACCATAATGCAGGAGGACTGAGAACTAAAACAAATGACCTCTTTTTATCTACTTGCTTACACCAATTCAATATTATTGCCATGGTTGAGACATGGCTAAATACACATTTTTTATCATCTGAATTGTTCGATTCATCCTATATTGTATTCAGACGAGATCGAGTGCTTACAAATAATATGACAAAAGGTGGAGGAATTCTTTTGGCCATAGAGTCTAATATTGCATCTAAGGAAATAAATCTACCTCACAGCAATTTCAATATTGAACAAATATGTGTACAAGTCGAGTTACCTTCACCGGATCTATATGGAAAACGAGAATTTTTATTTATTCTTAGCTACGTTCCTCCACAAAGCTCTTATGAAGTATATAAGCTCCATTTGTTGAATGTGGAGTTCATAATGGGGTCGTTACAAGATCATCAAACTGTATGTGTTCTCGGAGATTTCAACCTGGGCAATATTGTTTGGGAATTCTGTGAGACTGAAAAAATGTTACAACCTTTTAATATCACTACCAACATTGAAAGTTTTTTCGTGGATACGCTTTACTCGCTTGGGCTCATCCAATCTAACGATATAAAGAACGACATAAACCGAATTCTGGACCTTATCTTTGTTTGTGAAGGTTATGCGACTTCAGTCAGTAGATGTCTCACGCCTCTCACCAATGAATCTGTGCACCATAAAGCATTAGAAATTTCTATCCGATTTTATGATATGGATGTTGCAACTGATGCAGTGGAATACTATTACGACTTCAAGTCTGCAGATTATGTAGCCATTAACTTATTTCTCAATTCTTTGCATTGGGAGCAAATGTTTTCTGGCTTGGTCTTGTTTGACATGTATGAAATATTCAAATCTATTCTAGGAGAATGTTTCAGTCGATATGTTCCCTTAAGAAAGAAAAAAATTACTTACAAATACCCGTGGTTTAACCGCAGGCTAATGAATCTAAAAAATCGGAAAAATAAGGCGTACAAAATTTACAAAATTTCTGGATTACAAATTGACAAAGATGAATTCTTTAAATTAAGAAGGGAATTTGAGTTTTTGTCTAACTTTCTGTATGGACGTTATGTTGCGGAGACGGAATCTGCTATACTTACTAATCCAAAGAGTTTTTGGTTATTCTTCAATTCAAAGAGAAAGCTAAATGGTATTCCTCAAACTATGACCCTTGGCACTACACAAGCTTCTGGAAAAGATAAAATCGCCGAACTGTTTAGTGTTTATTTTTCATCGGTATATGAGATTATTACCAGTTCTCATACTTCCACCAGCTATTTGGAAAACGTTGATGCGATTACGGATCTTGGAATTCTTCAATTAACAGTATCCGATGTTTTACATGCAATATACGAACTGGATGTTAACACAAGCCCAGGACTCGACCTCATACCTCCATCTTTTATTCGAAATTGTGCTTTTCCTTTTGCATATGGTCTTACGACAATATTTAACCAGTCCCTGCGTGAGGGACATTTTTTAATAGAGTGGAAAACAGCGTATATATCCCCCGTCTTTAAATCTGGACGAAGAGACCAAGTGGAGAATTACCGGCCTATAGTTAAACTTAGTGTAATTCCAAAATTACTTGATAAACTTATAAACGATAAATTATTTTATTTATTGAAGAATTCAATTTCTACATGTCAACATGGTTTTTTTCATGGAAGATCGACAACTACAAATTTATGCTTATTTACTAATTTTTGTATAAACCATATTGAGAAAGGTTTGCAAGTTGATGTACTATATACAGACTTTAGGAAAGCCTTCGATAAAGTTCAATATCCTATTCTTATGAGAAAATTAAGTAGTTTGGGATTTCATTCCAGTCTACTTAAATGGCTTCATTCGTATTTGACCGACAGAGTTCTTTATGTAAAATTAGAAAATTATTTTTCGACCCAAATTCATTTAAAATCAGGCATACCGCAAGGTAGTCATTTAGGCCCTTTGCTATTTTTATTGTTTATAAATGATTTACCTAAGATTTTCTCACACAGCTGTTGTCTTCTATATGCAGATGACCTAAAGGTATATAGAAGTACATCCCACATTGGCGACTGCGTAAGTTTTCAAAATGAAATAGCATGTCTTTTAAAGTGGTGTGATAATAATAATCTTCTCTTAAATTTTTTGAAATGCAATATTATTACATTTACCCGTAAGCGTTTTCCTATTATTTTTAACTACGCATATAATGATTCGGATATTTTTACTCGTGTTTCAACAGTTAAAGATCTGGGTGTATACTTTGATAGCGCTTTGACATTTCAATCCCATATTGATTTCATAGTTTCAAAGGCAAATTCCTTATTTGGATTTTTAAAACGAAACTCTAAAATGTTCGTCAATTTCGTAACTTTAAAAGTATTATATGAGCATTAGTAAGATCTCATTTAGAGTATGGTTCTGTCATTTGGCACCCTTATTATGATGCTAGTATTCGGAGAATTGAAAAGATTCAAAAACGTTTTTCTAAATATGCGCTTAGGAGCCATTTCCCTCTTAATATGATGCCTGATTATTCAACGCGTTGCAAAATCCTAAATATTTTACCCTTAGAAGATAGAAGAAAAATGCAGAATGTATTATTTATCAAGGATATTTTAGATTCAAGAATCGATTCACAAGAACTGCTTTCGATTCTACCTATTCATGCCCCCTTGCGGTCATTGAGATATAACAACTTGTTAGAAGAACTGTTTCATAAAACTAATTATGGAATGAATGAGCCATTAAGTAGGTGTATACATTTATTCAATAATTTTTGCCATGATTTGGATGTTACTACTAATAGGTTTATATTTAAGAAGAAATTGTTCAAAATTTTGCAGGATAATAATGTATAAATTATTATTACCATTTATATTATATACATATATGTAATCTGTTAGAGCTAAGAGCCCGGTAGATGAAATAAATAAAATAAATAAATATTTACCTAATCCCGTGGAACCTTAGTTCGCCATTTTCCCTCAATTTCAAATCTTGAGCTTTAGCTCTAAATTTACAAATCGAAGTATAATATTCAGATCATATCACCCTAAATTTCTACTAGACAGAAAAAAATTGTTCCGGGGCTATATATAATAATGAACCGATATGCACATACGGTACGTTGATATATTGTTTTGAAAATGAAAAACTTTATTTGAATTTGGAATAAAATTGTAATAAATATTTTTTATTGTAAATCATTTTTTTTGTTTATATAAAGGCACTTAATTCTGAAGATCAAAAGTTCTAAAAATAAATGGACTCTGTAAATACGTTTTCGTGGATTTACATACAATGTCCTTCGTTAAGGATGCACCATTTCGGTACAACAGCATCTGGTCGTATTCCACGCGATATCAAACGATCTCTGTAGCGGAAGAAACGATATTGGGCTTGTAATGAGCTTGTTTTAGGATTTGTCCACAAACGTTCGGCAGCAGCTCCAGCACGGGGCCAAATTCGAGCCTCTATAATTGAAAAATCAAACAAACACATTATTTTTATATTCATTATATGTTGTTTATAGAAATTAGAGTCTAAAAACAAGAATATTTCCTTATGTTATTTGTCATTATAAAAATCTGTCTCAAGATATCTGCCGCAAGAAAAATTTAAGGCAAGAATGTAAACAAGTATTCGTCTGCCGACATTCGCTATCGTTGTGTTTATACACGTTTTTTAGAAATCCAATAAAACAGAGTAGTAGTAAGGAATTATATTTTCTAACATTTTCTAATTTGGAGTTCAAAGATATATGTATATCTCGATGATTATATTTTTATCAAACTTAGACAAATCATGGATGAAAGAGATCCAGAGTATTGATTGCGAAACATTTCATATTTTTAAATTCATTGATTCAAGAAATTAGCTGTGAGAACAACCTGGTTTTCGTTTCATTCAACATATGGACGGGCGGAAGAAAGGATGGACATCGCTAGACTTGGAATTTCATTGCGAGTTACTATCACGGTTGCCACTGTTGGTAGAATTCTATAAAAAATGGTAGATTTTCTACTGTTTGGTAGATTGGTAGAATTCTTGATGTTTTGGTAGATTTTGCAAAATATTCCTCTCCAACTAAGAGGTTCCTTGAGGAATAAAAATTTAGACAACATTTTCTAAAGAAATAAAATTTTGACAAAATTTTCTAAAGCAAAACAATTTTTTTTGACAAAATTTCTTATAGAAATGACATTTTGATAAATTTTTCTATAGAAATAAAATTTGGATAAAATTTTCTATAGAAATAATATTTGGACAAAATTTTCTATAGGAATACAATTTGGGCAAAATTTTCTATAGAAATAAACTTTGTAAAAAAATTTCTATAGAAATAAAAATTGGACAAAATTGTCTAAAGAATTAAAATTTTCTAAAGAAATAAAATTTTGACAAAATTTTCTATAAAGATAAAATTTTTGACAAAATTTTCTATAAAGATAAAATGTTGCCAAAATTTTCTATAGAAATAAAATTTTGACAAAATTTTCAAAAGAAATAAAATTTTAATAAAATTTTCAAATGAAATAAAATTTTGACAAAATTTTCTATAGAAATAAAATTTTGACAAAATTTTCAAAAAAAAAAAAATACAATTTTGACAAAATTTTCTAAAAAAAATACAATTTTGACAAAATTTTCTAAAGAAATACAATTTTTACAAATTTTTCTAAAATGTTCTCAAAATTTAAAAAAAAAATAAAATTTTGACAAAATTTTTTAAGGAAATAAAATTTTGAGAAAATTTTCTATAAATTCAATATTTTTAAAATTTTTAGTTTTCGTTTTAGGTCCTACTATCAAAGTTCATTGTGAGTAATTTCTCCCTTTTTGTAGAAATAGTAACCAAAAACCAAAATAGGAGTTTTTTATTTGGTAGATTTCTAGTAAAATTTTCTTAACATTTTGGTAGATTATTTTTGGCACGATTGGCAACCGTGGTTAGTATACTCCACAAGGCCAAAAAGCACCAAAAATATATTATAAATTCTAACATACCAATTCCCACCACAAAATGTTCTACTACAAAAAATTAAAAAAAATCTTCCGAAGATGTATTATAGAACTTTTGTGTATTGAATTTGTAATTTTATGAATTTATGAACCGCTTTACAAGTATACACCTTGATTAGTTGTAATGCTTTAATCCAATTAATTTTGATCAGTAATGTCTTTCAACTTTCAAAATATTAATATATGGAAGGAGTCTATTGCTTCTTTCAGTTGTGTGTGCTTTTGTGAATTTAATACAAACGTTTTTAATGACATATTTATCAAGTTCTACAGAATACCCTAAATAACAATAATAATTACAAAAATTATCAATACCACCTTCATAACAATCAAATTCTATATTTGGTAATAAAGTTGAGTTTCTTAAGCTCTTGAAAGTCTAATCCAAATTTTTGTATCAATTAAACTTAATACTGTTCAAAATTAAAAAAAATAAACACTAAAAGCACTAAATGAAAATGCCAAAAAGCACCAAGTTGGTGCTTTTTTTGAAAAGGCACCAAAAAGGCAATTTGGTGCTTTTTAGAAATCAAAAATCACTAAATTTGACGCTAAAAGCACCAAATTGGCATCACTGCTCCACATATTGAGGTGGAGTGTATAATACTTATCACGTGGTCAAACGTTGTAGGGAGTTTAACACTTTTGAAACAATGGTAACACCATCCCATTTGTCGGAATTAGAATAAATTTTTTTGGCGACCCGCCAAGAAATGAGTTAAGTAAACTACCAAATTTTTCCCATCATAGTAAATTTTTATGTCACCATAGTAAAAAGTTCCGGTTTCGAATAGTCCGTTATTTCAAGAAAAAATTATTTTCACGAGGCCAGACAACAACAATGCCTAGTGGTGAGTTCAAAAATTAGACAAGCGATGGCAACACTATCCCATTTGCTGGCTTTCCATATGTGGCAGTCTGGCACTTCAAGCTCTCATTGACATTCAGTCGCGAACAGCTTTGCAACAATGAATTTTTATTTTGGACCAACATTTTTCCAAAATTGGACCAAAATTCGTACCAGCATTCGTACCAATTGGACCAAAATTCCAAATTAAATTAATATAATTTAAAAGTTAAAATTATTCCAAAATTTTACTTCGATAGAAAATTCTGTCAAATTTTTCAAAATTCAAAATTTTTATTTCTATTTATTTCTACATATGTATATATTTTGTCAAATTTTTATTTCTATAGAAAGTTTTCTCAAAATGTTGTCAAAATTTTATTTTTATATAAAAAATTTTACAAATTTTATTTCTATAGAAAATTTCGTCAAAATTTTATTTCTACACACAAAAAAATGTCACGAAAATTTTTTCAATTACAATTTTAATTGAGTTTTAAAAAATATTCAATTAAAAATTTAATTGATTCAAAAAATTTTTAATTGAAACAAAAATCAATCACAAAAATAATAGTATCAATTAACTTTTTAATTGACCTTCAATTAATTTTTTAATTGATACTATCATTTCTGTGATTGAAGACATTTCAATTAAAAATTAATTGGATCAATTAATTTCGTGATTGAATCAGAAAATTTTTTTTGTGTGTATAGAAAATTTTGTCCAAATTCTATTTCTATAGAAAATTTTGTCAAAATTTTATTTCGATGGAAAATTTTGTCACAATTTATTTCTATAGAAAATTTTGTCAAAATTATATCTCTATAGAAAATTTTTTCAAATTTTCATTTCTATAGAAAATGTTGTCAAAATTTAATTTCTATAGAAAATGTTGTCAAAATTTTATTTCTATAGAAAACATTTTGTCAAAATTTTATTTCTTTAGAAAATTTTGTCCAAATTTTTTTTCTATAGAAAATTTTGTCCAAATTCTATTTCTATAGAAAATTTTGTCCAAATTCTATTCCTATACAAAATTTTGTCAAAAATTTATTTCGATGGAAAATTTTTCTCACAATTTTATTTCTATAGAAAATTTTGTCAAAATTTTATTTCTATAGAACATTTTGTCAAAATTTTATTTCGATGGAAAATTTTTGTCACAATTTTATTTCTATAGAAAATTTTGTCTAAATTTTATTTCTATAGAACATTTTGTCAAAATTTTATTTCGATAGAAAATGTTGTCAAAATTTTAAAAATTTTGAAAAATTACCGATTTGACGTAAATAGGCCAAAATCAACCAAATTCCATTTGGTCCGACCATCGGACCGAATTTAAAATTTACTAATTTTTTGGACCAAAATTGGCAACCCTGGTCGCGAACCGCGTGTCACACTATGTGTGAAAATAGAGGAGATAAACTTTTGCTGAAAAACTTGTATGCAAAGAAAGCATTCCAACCTTTTTACCCATAGTGGTTTCCACCTATAGGTGAGTACTATGTTCGAGTTTTCACCAAAACACTAAACTAAAAGTACAAAAATATGTATGAAGACGATTATATTTTGATCAAGTCTTACCAAATAATGGAAAGAAAAGATCCAAGGAATTGATTGCAAATAATTTTATATTTCTATATTAATTAATTAAAAAAAGTAACCATGAACACAAGCTGGTTTTCAGCTTGAAAACTGAGCATAGTACTCAGCTTATATTAAAAATCCACCACACAATACTTACCCACAGAATTTCGATCGACATATTCACTCCACATACACACTTCTCCACCCAAAATATTTGGATTTTTCTCCACTTTGTTATTATAAACCTTGGCCCAATTATAGTACTGTGTACGGCCCCAGAAACCATGATCCAAATACCAAGCATCTTTGGTGGAAAGAATCACTTTGTATCCCTTATTGAGTAGTACCGAATTTAAAGGATCATCTGCAGAAATCCATGTCTGAATTATGAAACGTTCTTTGGGTAAATATTTCTCAATATGTTCGGGATCGGTTAAATGACTTGACCATACAATTGTAGGTTTTGGTTCTCGCAGATTGGGAAAACGACGTGTATTTATATCATCCCATGATTCTAGGTTCTTTTGATGAAAATCTGACCACAATTTATAGAAACTATCCAGCGATAGATCATAACCCATTTCACGCATTTGTTTGGTTATTTCTTGGGTATTATTCCAGCATTGGATATACACTTCATCACCACCCATGTGAATAGTTTCTTCAGGAGCTCCAAGTTCAGCAATGTCTTCATAGATTTCCTTCATTATGGAATACATATTGGTGTTCAAGGGATTCAATTGGCCGCAGGGGGGTTGGACACAATAATTGCGCCAAGGCTTTTGATTGATGCATACCGCCATATTGCCCATACCAGCCATGGGTCCCCATTGCCAACCGTTGCCTGCATGTGAGGGCCCATCAATTTCGATAAGAACTCGTATACCCCGCAAACGAGCATATTTAATTAAATTTAAAGCATCGACATTTGAGTAAGTGCTATCCGATCCATATGCTCCAAATCTGTAAATACACACATTGTCATTTGGAAAAGTCCCTGAAGATATTCGTGTTACCTTTGCATTTCTGGTACCCTGGTTATTTCCAATGGAAAACTGTGGGTATCTACCACATGCCAATGGAAAACATTCAATTTGGATGCTGCCATGGCATCAATGGTATTTCGTATTTGCTGTATAGGCATAAAATTTCTCGAGGTATCCAATAGAACTCCTCGATGAGGATATAAAGGACGATCTGTTACTCGAGCCGTGCTCACCATTAGTAAACCATTGCTATAGAAAACAATTGTATGAGACAAGAACTTCTACATGTGCCATGGAACTTACCTCTTACATCCTGTAATTAGATTACTTAGTGTCTCAAAGGCATGTCGAGCTCCATAAACAGTTGGTGCTTTTATATCAACAAATGTGGCAGTACCTGGAAATAATTGGCATGTAAAAAAGTAAACAAATTGTTTGCAATTTAGAAAAGGAAGAAAGATTGTATAATCTAGAATCCCGACCTTAATTTAATCAAAATTCAAAAATGCTTATACGCGGACATAAATGTTATGTCCGCATTTAAATCGTACGGCAAAGACAAGCCAGATCAGTGTATATAGTTATTTCTCATCAAATCTCATGGCCGATATCCCTTCAACAGGAACTATTCTTGGTTGCTGAGGTTTCGGTCTAAAGTTGCACCACTGAGGTCTCGGGGTTCAATTCAAATATGGATATTTCAGCCTACAGTGTATTTACTGAGGATTCTGCTTGAGATTAGATTTCGTAATGACCGTCCGTCTACAATGTGCGGTTCAAATTGTTGCGGCATTAGTCTTGCTACAGTTCAATAATTGGGATTTTGACCCGTCTGCAGTTCTGTTTTTCCTTACGGGTCAAACTGTTTCGATTTGACTACCGACTGCAGTTCCGATCGCTGAGACATCGGCCTGCAGATGTCCCATTGATGATCGAAAAGACTTGGTTGCAATTGTAGCAATTGCACGACTCTTTCCCGAAGCTACTACTGAAGCAGAAGCTTACCGCCAAGTCCGATTGACCTCCATAAATGAAGTTACAATCATTCTTGAAGTTTATGTTACCGACCTAACTTCGACCTCAATACTGAGGCTTGTAATATTCCTTCAATACCAAGAATTTATGGCCTAAAATCATACACTGAGAACTATTTTTAGTTGTCTGAAGTCTGGGACTGAAAGTCCGTCACCGAGATTTTGACCCACAGTTGTATGACTGAGGTCTTGAGGAGCAGTTCCGACACAGTGAGTTTAGGTTAGGTTAGGTGGCAGCCCGATGTAACAGTTTGGCTGATAAGTCCCCGGTCTAACAAAGAAAAACACATTTTTTGTCAAAAATCGTTTTATTATTGAACATAGTTTCCTTCAAGAGCGATACAACGATTATAACGACCTTCCAATTTTTTGATACCATTTTGGTAGTACTCCTTCGGTTTTGCCTCAAAATAGGCCTCAGTTTCGGCTATCACCTCTTCATTGCAGCCAAATTTTTTCCCTGCGAGCATCCTTTTGAGGTCTGAGAACAAGAAAATTTCGCTGGGGGCCAGATCTGGAGAATACGGTGGGTGGGGAAGCAATTCGAAGCTCAATTCATGAATTTTTGGCATCGTTCTCAATGACTTGTGGCACGGTGCGTTGTCTTGGTGGAACAACACTTTTTTCTTCTTCATAGGGTGCCGTTTTGCCGCGATATCGACATTCAAACGCTCCAATAACGCCATATAATAGTCACTGTTGATGGTTTTTCCCTTCTCAAGATAATCGATAAAAATTATTCCATGCGCATCTCAAAAAAAAAAAAACAGAGGTCATTACTTTGCCAGCGGACTTTTGCGACTTTCCACGCTTCGGAGACGGTTCACCGGTCGCTGTCCACTCAGCCGACTGTCGATTGGACTCGGGAGTGTAGTGATGGAGCCATGTTTCATCCATTGTCACATATCGACGGGTGTATTACGAGTTAACAGCTGCAAACACCGCTCAGAATCATCAACACTATATATCAGACTCACTAAGACTATTCAGTCCATTGTGATACCACATTGGTGAACTTCTCTCTTATCACTGAGTGCTGCCCGATTCCATTTTAAGCTCAATGACAAGGGACCTCCTTTTTATAGCCAAGTCCGAACGGCTTTCCACATTGTAGTGAAACCACTTAAAGAAGCTTTTAAACCCTCAGAAATGTCGCCAGCATTACAGAGGTGGGATAATCCACCGCTGAAAAACTTTTTGGTGTTAGGTCGAAGCAGGAATCGAACCCACAACCTTGTGTATGCAAGGCGGGCATGCTAACCATTGCACCACGGTGGCTCCCTCACTGTGAGTTTAGTTTAGAGTATTTTGACCAGCAGTTTTGTTAACTAAGGTTTCAGTTTGAGATTGAATCTGTGACTTTCGGAATGACCTTCCGTCTAGAATGTGGAGTTCAATTTCTGATATTTTGGTCTGCTGTTGAATCATTGAGGATTCTAGTTGCCGGCATTTCAAATATTGGGTTTCGGTCATTGGTTCAGTTCGCCCATTAAATTTCGGCCTGTCTGTCGACTGCAGTTCAATCATTTCGCAGTTCACTGATAAGACTTCGGTCAGCAGTTCAAACTATGAGACTTGCAGTTCTACCCCAGAAAAACAAAATTTCCCGTTCATAGTAATTGCATGACCTTTACCCGAAGTCACTACCATACCTAAAGCTTACCTCGAAGCTACCACCAAGTCATATTGGCTATTGACCTTCCTTCCTAATCGAAGATGCAATCACTCCTGAAATTTATGTAGCCGACCTCAGTACCGAAGCCTAGAATATTCATCGAAATTATTCGGCGAATACCGGAAATCTATGGCCGAAAACCACACACCAGAAACTATTGGTGGTTGTCTGAGTTTTCCGAGGTAAACTTTCATAACTGAGGTCTTGTGGAACAGTTCCAACACTGATAATTTGGTCCATAGTTCATATATTGAAGTTTCGACCAGTTTATTTACTTCCAATTTGTATGTTGAATTTGTTAATGACCCTCCTCCTAGAATGTGGAGTTCAATCACTGATGTTTCGGCCTGCCTGCATATTGGGTTTCAGCATATAGTTTAGTTCTTCCATACGGTTAAAATTTAACTTTCATTCGAATGCAGTTCACTCCCTGCAGTTTAACTGTTCAATTCGACTGAGATGTTCTTTTGATGATTTGCCACAGGTCCGATTGGGTATTGACATACATCGAAGATATAATCGAAGATATATAATATATTTTGCTCCTGTCCTTTGGCGTCATTTCCTGTATCCGTTCCTGCTGTCCTTATTCCTGCTATCACCATGTTCCTGCAATAACTCCCGTTCAAGCGATATTATTATCTCCGATTTCTTTTCCATTTCCTTATACTGCTGTGTTCCTGATTCGTCCTGGCTCCTGACTTGTAATTGCCAAAATTTCTTCCTTTCAATATACCTATTATGCTCCTGTCCTTTGGCGTCATTTCCTGTATACGTTCCTGCTGTCCTTATTCCTGCTATCACCATGTTCCTGGTTCTCTTAGTTCCTGACCCATAATTCGTCTAATACAACACCAATTCTATCCCTGGTATCCCAGTTTTTCCGTAATGAATTTACTCCAGCTTCATCCTATATTCCCAATTCTTGTTGCAATATTATTCCTTATTTTAACGTTGCTGCCTATAAATCTTCTATTGTCCCTACAATTTCTAAAATAGGTTATATAGATATATTTGATATATTTTATTTGTTTTATTTTTAATATATTATAAGCGTCATACTTTTTATTTTACTCTAACCAGCTGCTAACTATGCTGTGTAAATAAATAAATAAATAAATAAATAATCACTCCGGAAGCTTCTATCACCGACCAACCATCGTCCTCAATACTGAGGCCTGATAATCGAAGATACAATCACTCCTGAAACTTCTGCTACCGACCGGCACGGAATGTTTACGTCTAATATTCCATCACTCAGGTCTCGAGGAGCAGTTTCGGCCAGCAGTTTATTTACTGGTGTTTCGGACTTACCCGACGTCTAGAGTCTAGAGAATTCATTCACTGAAATTTTAGTCATATGTTCAACCGTTGAGGGTGAACTTCAAATATTGGATATTGGCCTATAGATGTTCAATCGCCTGCAGTTCAATCGCCTGCAGTTCAATCTGCCTATACTTGAAGCTTATCTCAAAACTACCACCAAACCCGAAAGGCTATTGACATCCATAATCGTAGATACAATCAATCCTGAAGCTTTTGTTACCGAACTAACTCCGAAATGTTTCTCGAAATTCTACCGCGAAATCATTTTTGAGTAGACGAATTCATTTATTCCCGATAATGTGAACTTCTACCAAGTTTACCACCTATGAGTGGAGGACGTAAGCGCCAAAAACAGCTGATTTTTTCATTATAAACTTAGCTATTTTCGACATTCTAATTGCACGGAAGCATTCATTTCCGATTCGGAGAAATTTTTCGTAAATTTTAAATCCACTCACCTGTTGTACGTATTGTCAATTGATATGATTCATCCGTTGACCAGTCCAATGTTAAATCTGTGGAATTGACGGTAGCTTTGATAAGGACTTCTTTACTTTGTTCCAAGGTACAATTTCTCAAACATTCCTTGATAATGTTACTGACAAATATTCTATTTGTTTCACGAATAAAATGAGCTACGGCCGAACTGGTTGCTACCACATTGAAACGTACTTTCCATGGATCGAAATGAATTCGCTCGTTGCCTAGGACACAGCTACCCGTAGGCATAGGCCATATGGCACCATATTTACCACAAGACATGCGACAATCATGTTGACTTTCATAACGTTTGGCATCACCGATATTTTCCGCATTATCGATTTGGCATAACTCAGTGGAGGTACATATCCATTGGTCACTAGAGAAAATAGAAAATCAGATTAGATTTTGACAAAATTTTCTATAGAAATAAAATTTTGACTAAACTTTCTATAAAAATTAAATTTTGAAGAAAAAAGTTCTATAGAAATAAAATTTTGAGAAATTTTTCTATAGAATAAAATTTTGACACAATTTTCTATAGAAATAACATTTTGAGAAAATTTTCTATAGAAGTAAAATTTCGACAATAAATAAATTTTCTATAGGAATAAAATTTTTACGAAATTTTCTATAGAAATAAAATTTTGACAAAATTTTCTATAGAAATAAAATTTTGACAAAATTTACTATAGAAATAAAATTTTGACGAAATTTTCTATAGAAATAAAATTTTAACGAAATTTTCTATAGAAATAAAATGTTGACAATATTTTCTGGAGAATAAAATTTTGACAATATTTTCTATTGAAATAAAATTTTGAGAAAATTTTCTATAGAAATAAAAATTTGAGAAAATTTTCTATAGAAATAAAATTTTGACAATATTTTCTATGTAAATAAACTTTGACAACATTTTTTATAGAAATAAAATTTTGACAAAATTTTCTATAGAAATAAAATCTTGACAAAATTTTCTATAGAAATAAAATTTGACAAAATTTTCTATAGAAATAAAATTGTGACAAAATTTTCTATAGAAATAAAATTTTGACAAAGTTTTCTATAGAAATAAAATTTTGACAAAATTTTCTATAGAAATAAAATTTTGACAAAATTTTCTATAGAAATAAAATTTTGACAAAATTTTCTATAGAAATAAAATTTTGATAACATTTTCTACAGAAATAAAATTTTGACAAAATTTCCTATAGAAATAAAATTTTGACAAAATTTTCTATAGAAATAAAAATTTAAGAAAATTTTCTATAGAAATAAAAATTTAAGAAAATTTTCTATAGAAATAAAATTTGAAGAAAATGTTCTAAATTTTATTGAATTACTAGCGTAACCCGGCCCACTTCGCTGCGCCTTCTGAAGCGTATTTGTAGGAACATTTTGCGTTAACTTAGTCAATCATATACTTCGTGCTGAAAACAAATTCGAAACGATTTGAATTCTTTCAAACAAATCGGACTACTTGTTTCGTTTATAGGTACAAATACGGCGGATATGCATATGTAAGACGGTTCGTCTTAAAAAAATGTCGGGGATCTGTATTCAAGTAGTTGGTCAATCTTCTATATTTCTTGTGAATTTTAAGTGTGGTTTATCAAGGAAAGGTATCCTTCTCCTCAACATATCTGAAAATTAAGCACTATATTATAATAACATACAAAGAATTACTGTTTCTTATCCAATAAATCGGAAAAAGCAAAAATAGTAAAAAATTTTACCACATTAACATTTGCTAAAATGTTGGAAAATGATGCACCCTCTACGTTGGCTGCCAATTTCATGTAAATTTAAGTTCTTTACTAAAAAGAAGCCTGGCAGAAGCCTGTGCAAAAGTCATAAAATTATGTACCGAGTTCCCCCCTACTTTCAATTTAAGAAAAAAAACGGACAACCGGGAACCCTCTCCCCACCTTCGCTCCACTCCGACCTGATATCGAACTATCACGCACCCTATATTAATTTCACAACTACTTCACAACCTATAAATTCTATCGAAGTAAATCGACAAAGTTTATTTCAATTTTCCCCTTCCCCAACCAGATATGGAAAAATCATATAGTAATTTAAAAATCATGTACACCCTCAAAAAAAATCGCTTCTTTAACATATGTTCCAAACATATTTTGCAGGAAGCACATATATTATTGGATACTGCCGAAACATTAATATGTTTGTTTTATGTGAACATATTATATGTTTGGAAGCATTTTGAGCCCAAAAATATTATATACTTGGAACAATTTTTCCCAAAGACGATTGTTCTCATTGCCTAACATACCCGTAATTTTCACTTCCACGAAATATTTTAGTTCTTGGCACCTTTTTCTGTAATACAAATAATGTTGAAGAAATTATTCACTTTTATAATTTTTTTAAATTTTACCTTTCGCCTGCACGGAGAATCGAACCGAGTACCATACAGTTTGTAAGCCAACACACTATCCACTGGGCTACGTAGCTGTTATGGTCACTAGCAGATAATTATCGTTATAAGTTACATTTATATAGCATAGTTTGCAGCGCCCACGAGCCCATGCAAACATAACGTTATTTAACAGAAACATACTTTTGTTTGCCACGTGGAGCAGTGGTTAGCATGTCTGCCTTGCATGCAAAGGGTCGTGGGTTCAATCCCTGACCGAAAACTTTTTTTTTTTTTAATTTGCACATTTATATTTATACTATATTAAATTTTTATAATGAAACTTCGATTTCATTCAAATTTTTGGCCTTATCATAAAACAGTTTTCCGAAACAACATACCAGCGGTTTCACAGAAATTGTTCTCTTTTGATTCTTTCGCTGTGTTATGTTGATATCTTTCGTCAACTCTCCCGGTTTCCATCTCTATTTCATTCTCTATACTCTCTCTGTCGCTTTGGATAAAATATCACAACATATGTATGTTTAGTCGAAATTTGTAAATTTATATATGTTTGCATTCACACATATGATTTTTATGAAACATTTATGCCCCAAACATAATATATACTAATATATTAACATAGATGTCCCAAACATTTAGTGTTAGTTTAGGAACATTACATGTTTGCACTTAAATATATTGTGTTTTAAAATTGTGCCCGAAACACACTTTGTTTATATCGGAACATATGAAAAACATATTTTTCTAAGTGTTGAACTCTGTTCAACAACATTTTATTCTGTTTTACTTGGTTTCATTAGATTTAAGTATTTTCTTCATTTATTCTGAATTGAATTGAATTAAATTGCATTGAATTAACATGAATTGTCAATATAACGCTTAACTTAAAATTCGAAATCAATTCTCATTAAGCGGCAACTCTGATCATTTTCACTCAATAATTTTATTAATATTTGTCCCTTTCACTTTGAATTAAAATCTTTGTTGTATGTACTAAATAGAAATGTCTGACTGATGCTTTGTCATGTAACTTCACTTGTGCATCGACAACCAAAAGGGTAAGCCGCAGCTATCTGCCAATAAACTGCCTATTGTAAACTGAATACTGAAATACTGCTTTTTTTTCATTTCTTTCTTTACTTTTCCGGGAGCATTAAATGATATATACAGTCCATTGCAGTTACTGATTTCGGATTTGTTCATGGTCCATTCGACCCGTCAAAGAAGCCAATAAAACGATTTTTTGGAAAAGTATCGGATCACGTCCACCGCTGTAAATACAAATTTCTGAAAAGTCTATATACTTATCATGGAGAAAAGGTACGTAAAGTTTCTTAATTTGTGATCGGTAGAAAAATTGAAGCTTTAAGTTTATTGGCAACTCAGGTCTGGAATACTTTTTTGGTATTATTAATTTGAATGCAAATTTGCTTTCATTACCGCTGTTTGGGATGCATATAGTCATATGATTTACTCAACGCTGGGGTAAATGACTTTCATTGCTATTTTCTGTTAATGTACATTTGTCTTGTAACATTATTTGGTGTTTAACGAACTCCACATAATATTACACAACGGCTACATAGCAGTTCAACAGAGAGATTTATTGCTAAGAGCACAGGTCTCTAGCATTTCAAAGAAAAAGACATAAATCTCTGTAAAATCTGGACTCTGATACAGTGCTGCCGCTACTACTTCAATCGAAGTATTTTGCTTCATTTTCACAAAATTTACTTCGTCACTCCTTCTTCCAAAAATCTGCTTCACTTTTTGTTCTGCTTCATATTTTAAAATTTTTCCCCATATTACATAATTGTTTTTCCTATTCCTTTAATTACGATGAACATAGCGGTTTTAATCATTGAATTATTAACCGATGTGGAACAATTTTTGCATAGTTGTTAGAGGCCATATACTTACACCATGTACCAAATTTCAGCTGGATCGGATGAAATTTGCTTCTCGTTTATATGGGGGCTATACGTAAAAGAGGACCGATATGGCCCATTTGCAATACCATCAGACCTACATCAATAACAAGTACTTGTGCCAAGTTTCAAGATGATAGCTTCTTTCGTTCGGAAGTTAGCGTGATTTCAACAGACGGATGGACATGCTCAGATCGACACAGAATTTTACCACGACCCAGAATATATACTTTATGGGGACTTAGAGCAATATTTCTATGTGTTACAAACGGAATGACAAAGTTAATATACCTCCATCCTATGGTGGAGGGTATAATAAAATGAATTCTATTGTTTTGTTTTCAAAAATGTATGCTACTTCAATTTTATTCAATATACTCCACTTTTTTCCAAAATGTACTTCACTCAATTTTTCACTAGCGGCAGCACTGCTCTGATATGAGCATTCTTCAAATAACATCGAAAGATCGAAGTTGATGTTAAATTTTTAACATTTTATTTTACCATAAAATGTACTGCTAACATTCGTCCATTAATGTTTGGTAGAACATAAAGTTTGGTTTAGCAACAATTACCCCCAAATTTATGTTAACAGTGGTCATCTACATTAGCAACATCTATTACTATACTGATACTTACAGCTGTAATCGACCATACTCACTGCAACATATGTTGTTTTCAACCTTCATACATGTTCGAACCGTCAACGAAAACAAAACACATCAGAAGTAAAAAGCAAAAACATCTGCAACATTTGTATTGAGACATACACCCACTTTAAAAAAAAAATATTGGCAACCAGTTATCACTATCCTCAACCTGCCTCAGCGGTTGACATTCGCACTTACATGTTCAATATTTACTCTTTCACCTCTGCTAATGACCGTAGCCGATTTATAAATACTTTTCAAAGACAGAAAAGGTATTTCTTCGGCTTATTGCAATTATTGAACTCTCATTTCCTCACGTCACGCACACACACCATTATTAATAACAACAGCTAGCACTTAAGTTGAAAATCATTTGGAGTTAAGCATCAAGAATAATCGCCAAAAACAAAAGGAAAAAAAAACCTCTTCACATTACCCCTCCTCCATAGGAAAAACTTTAAGATCACACCACTCTCTTGTCTTTTCAACAAACCTTTTGGAAGCGTTGCCACATACAAAGATAATTGAGTATAACAGGATTCAGCATGGTGCTCTTATGAAGAGACAACAAATGTGTAAAGGGCTATGAGAAAAAATTGTTTTATTTATCAATTTTTTTCAAGGCAGCTCTGCCGGGAATAAAGTTAAACAGCAATATTGACACATATGGTTTATTTTAATTTTTAATTTATGAAAAATTCAGATGTTAAGAGATTTTCCGAAGCAAACGCCAGTACATTTGAGAGGCACATCAACGCAAACTTCATGATATTTTGTTGACAGAGTCCTCTGCTGCTTTAGTTTGCTATGACAAAACTGTATCTTCTTCTAATTTGTCTATGCCACATATTTGCTGGTGGAATACCAACTTGAATTATTAAAAGTTGTAACTTATTTTGGTTTATGGTAATCTATGTACTATATCCAGACATTTTTTAGTTCCATTGCCACAATCTATTTTTTGGATATAGATTGCTAATGAAAACGAATTCTGCCTAAAAAATAATCCTTAGAATTTTGCATCCAAACCTATTTGTATAATTTGAATTTGGCAACTCTACACTGATTGCATTTATGGTTTGCTAATACTGACCTATACAACATTTGGTATGCAAACTAACATGAAAAGAGAAAAAGAGAGCGTGTTGACAAAAGGGTTATTTATTGACAGACAGTCATTCTGATCAAGATTTCGTAAAGTAAAGTAAAATATAAGGAAAGGAAACTAAGAAATATTTTTTGGCGGCTGCAACAGAAAATAAGAAATAATTACCATTTTAAACAGAAAATAACTTTTGGAGGCACAAAATAAGTTGAAACTAATATTGAGAAAGTTGAATATAAATGAAAAGTGTTCGAAATAAGTGAAGCTATTTTCTATTGTTGTGAAATGGAAAATTGAAATTATTGCTGCGTTGGATATAAAAGAATATTGCCTAGAAGTGTGAAATATCATATATTTGCCGTTTGCTATTTATGGAGGAATTTGCTTGGAATTGTGTGTTTTTGGTTGATGTTGAATATTGGAGACGACAATTATAACGGTTCGGAGCTGTACGGTCATGGAATTTAGTGGTTGATGGTGAATGTATGTGAGTGGTGATGGCCACGGAATCATTGTTACGGTGAGTGTCTATATTTGCATTGTGTGTAGACTTGTCACTAGATGAGGAAAAAAGAATAGATAAGAAAAAAGGAATACCTGCAAATAAAAGGGAGATTATACTTCTTGCTATTGGGGTTGCTAAGCCATATGCATTACTTGATTGGATGTTTATTATTAATATATTGTCGGCAAAGCAGTTAAATGTTACGGCAAATTCCTCGTACACAGAAAAAAAATTTTTCGTAGTAAAAATAAAGCTAAATTTAACTTAGTTTTATTGGAAAAAAGTATTGGCTAGTAGTTTTGTCGAAATTTTCCACAGCTTAATGAGATCTAACATTTTTTAAGTATGTCTGAAAAGGTTTATGAACTAGACGTGGGTATAAAGTTCAATGACCATACACATAAGTTCAATATGAAATAAAATAAAAGAAGTTTTTTCGTACGATTCCCAAAAATAAACAAAACAGCTCACATTTTTTCTGTGTAGGAATTACATTGAAATTTTCCAGATGATTTTATATGTCAACGAAAATTGAATTGAATAATGTACCTCATGCGACTAAGAGTTGGACAAGTCTAGAATTTACACTGAAAAAAATTTGAGCGACATTTGCCAATAACGACTAGTTTTTATTCAATTTCTGTATAACCGAGACAGTTAGTTTGTCTAGGAGAGGATATTGAAATCCCCTCTGTTAACATACGAAGATCTCACAAGGAATTCGGTAAATAAGAAATTTTTGTTTTACCATCTGATTTTTGATTTACCATCTGATTTTAAATTAACACATTGAAGTTATTTTAAACTGTTTGGGCATTACATCTCAAGAGAACTGAGAGGAGGTTTGTAAAAATCACTGGTTTGTTTTCATTACGACATTGAATTGTACATTTTTTTTGAAAAAGGAAATTTGAAGAGTATCGTCTTTAGCAAGAGACACTTGTCTGATATAACAAGTTTAACTTGGATTCTGATACAAATACCTCAAATTGGAAAGAGAAATCGAAATTCTGTAACGTTGTCTGTAAATCCATTATTGCCCGGGGTATTAAAATTTGCATTTGCGTGCAAGATAAGACAGAAAAGAAATACGATTGTCTGGAGATTGTATTAATTTTTCGGTTCGGGAGTTTCTGGAAACATTACTGACACATTTTTCCAGTTGGTAATATACTAATACACTGCACAATATTCGTTAGTAATGATCGACATGACAAACGAATTTCGGGAGAGAGTGAATAAATAATTATTTGCTGGAAAAAAGATATTAAGCCATATTATTGATCTCGAAATATTGGGAACCTGAATTTGGTTAGTAATAAGTGAAACGAAAACCCATTTTGAACTTTTTGGCAGCTACGTAACATATCCATACTACACTCAAAAGAAAAATGAACTTCATATGTCATTAAAGCCATTCTTGCAAATTTGAAATCCAAGATTTCCCTTCAAACTTCAAAATTTTCTTTAACAAGTGAAAAAACTTAGTTGTGTCTAATAAATTTTCTTGAATTTGCCGAAAAATATTTACTTAATTTTGCCATATCGGAGTGATGCCAGCGCTTGTAATACTGTTTAGTTAAAATTTTCTGAAATTTTTAAAAATTTTCTAAAATTTATCGAAAGTTATCTTTCCTGGCGGGTTCACTGTTTTTTCAGTGTATATACCAATCTTCCGAATGAACTACATTGGTTAGTTTTCAGCGAGGAAACTAAAATTATCTACGATTGTGTTTGGACAAACAGACAGAAACCGAATAACTTTCAGTTTCTATACATTGATTTCGTTGATGGTTTTTATTTGAACCATCAACAGTATCTTTTCAAAAATTATTATTGGTGGCCTCAGACATCTACGCCGTTTGGGACAATTGTTTTCTCAGTGCCGTTTAATTGGAATTCACTTTATGCGATTTATTTTTGAATGTTTGCTTAATTTTCACAACTCTGCAATTAGTTTACAATTTCTCAAGTGAACTGAAATTCTTTATACGGTGTTATCGATTTTCTGTTGTACTTATGGCCTTTTTTTTGTTTTGAGACGACTGTATGAGCCGTAAAACTACTTGGAAATTATTGCCACTCGATGAAAAGAAACATATTTTACGAATGTATTTACTGAAGGAAAATTTTAATCTGTATTTCGGAAGTTAGATATTTTGTTGGAATTTGGAAAATTCGTTTATTAAACTGTAATATTCTGAAAGACTTCTGATCGTAAGGATTGGTTGAATTTGTACTCGAACGATATTTTATTCAGTAAATATTTTGGTTCGTGGGTTTCGGACTGTCGTTTATTTATTTTCTGACTGAGTAATTCTGCGAAACATGTCGACCCAAAAATTCATCTTTTTCTCTGACCAATTGGTCACATATTGCGCGAATTTTTCTACCATCGACGTTACTGAACATACGCTGTCGGGCTTAAGAGTGGATTTGGATGACTTAGAACGTCGATGGCATACTTTAACTCAAGTTTACGAAACTGAGATGACAAGCGAGGAGAAATATTCTAAGACGGAAAGGGAATCTATTCATGCGAAATTTGATGAATCGTGCAGGTCATATAAAACTTGTAAGACCTCGATTTTGGATTTGATTGATATTGAAAAGGCCAAAATGGAAAATTCGACACGACAACCTGAGAGAGATAGAACTAAACCATCTGATGAATCTGGGTATTCATTAAAGGTGCCACCATGTGATACTGAAATTTTTAGCGGGGGATATGAAAAATGGCCAAGTTTCAGAGACATGTTCTCTGCCATTTACATTAAACATCCAAAATTGTCTCCTGCACAGAAATTGTTCCACTTGAGATCAAAAACTCGCGGAGAGGCAAATCAAATTGTTAAGCAATATGCATTGACTGATGACAACTTCAATTTTGCTTGGGATGCACTGAAACAACGGTACGAAAACAAACGAATACTCATCAATCATCAATTGAGAAAGATATTTGAAATTGAAAGGGTTACTTCTGAGAAAGGAAAGGCTTTGCGAAATTTACAATACACAGTAAATAACTGTCTGGCTGTTCTGCAAACTTTTAACATTTCTGTTTTGTCATGGGACCCTATCTTGGTTTTTTGGGTATCATCAAGATTGCCGGACGATACTTTAACAGCTTGGGAGAATTCTCTGACTGATCATAAGCAAATGCCTTCTTGGAGTCAACTGGATGAGTTTATTTCAAAAAGACTCGACATGTTGGAATCTATCTCTGATATGAGAAAACCTTCAAACCCACCCCCAACATCTCAAAAATCTCAAAACTATCACATGAAGACTGAGAAGAATTACAAGCCATGTAAGGCTTGCAAAAAGGATCATTCACTGCGCATCTGTCCTAAATTTATGTCTTGGCAACTTCCACAAAAGCGAAAATTTATTACTGATAATAAAATGTGCGGAAACTGTTTATCCTATGGTCATGTTTCTAAAAATTGCAAAAGTGAAAAACTTTGCCAAAAATGCCAACAACAGCACCATACTTTGCTACATCCCGATTCAAATGCCACAGGAGCAAGGGAAATGAATCAAAGGGAACAGCCGACACAGGTTTCGGCTTATCATGTTGGCACTCAACAAGGAGAGCAACCATCAACTTCTGCAGCTGCGTACTCTGACCCAGTTATGTACGTTCAGTCAAATTTTGCCCACTCTGGAGACTGTACTATTTTGCCAACTGCACTGATCGATTTAGAACATTTGGGAACAAATTTTACCATTAGAGCTTTTATTGATCAGGGATCACAAGAATCATTTATTTCAAATAGGGTTGTTAGCAAATATTCCATACCGACCAAAAAAGCGTTTACGACAATTTCAGGACTAGGAGGCACTGTTTTGGAAAACTCTTCAAAGTTCTGTAATTTGATACTAAAGTCTCGAAAGTCTGACTTCAAACTGAGTACAACTGCGTTAGTTATCACGAGCATGAATCATTTTATGCCTTCCACCCACTCTCGGATTTCGGATTGGTCTGATTTGAAGAAAATTGATCTTGCTGATCCCCAATTTTATAAACCAGCTCAAATAGATATGTTGTTAGGAAGTGACGTTCTGCCATTCATTCTTAAATCCGGTGTTCAAAGGAACATTGGTGGGAGCTTATTGGCTCAAGAAACAGAGTTCGGCTGGATAGTAAGTGGTCCACTAACAAATCGATCTATATCTTCGTTTGCGTCCTTTGTAACTAGTTCAAATACTTTGAATGACGAAGTAAGGAAATTTTGGGAGATTGAAGAAGTTCCGACATCTAAGAAATATTCTGCAAACGATGATTGGTGTGAGGAATTCTATAAAAAGACAACTGTTCGGGAATATGATGGGAAGTATAAAGTGAGATTGCCTTTTCGCAACGATTTGCCCTCGAATATAATTCTTGGATCTTCAAGACGAGCTGCTCTAGGACAATATTTGCATTTGGAGAAATCATTGCGAAAGTCACCTGATCTTGATCTTGAATACACAAACGTTTTATCCGAATATCTGAAACTTGGCCACATGGAGCCAACATCATCAACTGAAATCTGTTATAATTCAAAATATTTTTCGTACTACCTGCCACATCATGCTGTCGTCAAACCTGAGCGAACTTCCACAAAAGTGAGAGTCGTATTTAACGCCTCAAAGAAAACGACTTCTGGGTTTTCTTTAAATGACATTTTGCACACTGGCCCAATACTTCAGAATGACTTAATGAACGTCATACTGCGTTGGCGATTTTTTAGATACGTTTTCAATGGTGACATCCAGAAGATGTATCGACAGATTTATGTACATGAGGATGATAGGAAATTCCAAAGAATTTTGTTTCGACAATCTGCAATGGGTGAAATTTCTGATTTTTGTTTGAAAACTGTAACATTTGGAGTAAACTGTGCTCCATATTTAGCAATTCGAACACTGTTACAACTGAGTGATGACGCGAAATGTACTCATCCAACTGCATCAACAATATTGAAAAATCAAATATATGTTGATGATGTACTTTCTGGAGGGCATTCATTATCTGAAACGGAATCTTACTTATTAGAACTAATTGAATTACTCAAATCGGCTGGTTTTCCACTGAAAAAGTTAACTGCAAATCACTCGCTCATTCTACAAAAAATGCCCCCCGAGGATCTTCTGAACGAAGATTTCTTGAAACTTGAAGGTTCTAGTGAAACAAAGACTTTAGGAATACGATGGAATGCCATGGCTGACAATTTTTACTACAGTGTTTCGAACATTTCGGTCCCAACCGCTCCATTAACTAAAAGGAAAATATTATCAATTGTCGCAAAGATCTTCGATCCAGCCGGATGGCTAGCTCCCATCATCGTTGTGGCTAAGATTCTTTTACAGCAGTTATGGATTGATGGGACTGACTGGGATGAAGAAGTTAAGCCCCATTCACTGGAAAAATGGAACTTCTTCATTTCAAACTTTTCGGATATCGAGAACATACGAATTCCTCGTTGGATACATTACGCTCCAGACAAACAAATTCAGATTCATGGATTTTGTGACGCCTCTGAGAAGGCTTATTGTGCCTGTATTTATATTTGTACGATATCTTCACAAAACATTAGAACTTCTTATCTGCTCGCTTCAAAAAGTAAGGTAGCACCCTTAAAAACTGTAAGTCTTCCACGTCTTGAATTGTGTGGTGCTGCACTCTTATCGAAACTGTTGAAGTCTGTATCGCAAAATCTGAGCATTTCTGTTACTGATATTTATCTATGGTCTGATTCAACAATAACTTTGGCAAACCGCCATTTCATTGGAAAACTTTTGTTGCTAATAAAATTACTGAAATTTTGGATAATGTAGGAAATGCTACTTGGAGACATGTTCCCACAAGTGAAAATCCTGCGGATATTGGAACTCGTGGTTGTACTGCTGCTGAACTGAAGTCCAACACACTTTGGTGGAATGGACCGAAGTGGTTGGTAAAACCATCTGAATTTTGGCCAAAATCCACAACATTTAAAGAGCCAGATCTGGAAAGGAAAGTTACAACATTTCAAACTGAAACTGTTATTGATGATATACTGGAAAGATTTTCGGCTTTTAACCGAGCAATGCGCGTTATTTGTTACATGTACCGATTTATAAGGAATTGTCAGAAAAACAGGTCTTCTGTTATGGGGAATTCATTTATAACTGCGGAGGAAATTCGATTTGTTAAATTTCAACTAATTAGGGTTGCTCAACAGAAGTTTTATTCGCACGAATATAATGCCTTGAGAAATGGTGGAAATATCTCTTCCAAAAGCAAACTGTTAACTCTCAATCCAGTTCTCGATAGAAACGGTCTTCTTAGAGTAAATGGACGTTTAGCTAACGCCGATCTTCCGTACGCTGAAAGGCATCCTATTATAATTCCCGAACATTCTCGTTTTTGTAAATTACTTATCGCCTTTACACATAAAATTCTCTTACATGGTGAACACCAAAGCATGCTAAGGGCGATTCGATCTGAGTACTATATCATACGTCTGAAAAATGCTGTTCGGTATTGCATTCGAAACTGTCGTACTTGTACCATATACAAACATCGGATCCGAAGTCAAATAATGGCGGCCTTACCTCCCGAGCGATGCACCTTCTCGTTGCCATTCACTCATACTGGAATAGACTTTGCGGGACCTTTTGACTTGAAAACGTCTCAACTGCGAAATGCAAAACTCCAAAAGGGATATGCAGCAGTTTTCGTTTGTCTTGCTACACGAGCCATTCATTTAGAAACATGTTCTGATTTGACTACTGAGGCATTTATGGCTACCTTCGATCGATTTGTTGGGCGGCGTGGGTTTCCGAAAAAGGTTTTCTCCGACAATGGCACCAATTTTGTTGGAGCCAGTCGTACTCTGATGCGTGAATATCGTAACTTTCTGCAATCTGCAGAAAATCATTTAGTAGATAAATACAATGTTCATGATTTTACTTGGCAGTTCATTCCCCCTCATGCCCCACATATGGGTGGCTTGTGGGAAGCTGCAGTAAAAAGTATGAAGATTCATCTCCGCAAAGTGGCAGGAAATCTGAAATATACATTCGAAGAATTTTCTACTCTGCTGGTTCGAATCGAAAGTGTACTAAACTCAAGACCTTTATCTCCCATAAGTGAAGATCCTATGGAAATGAATGCATTAACCCCAGGCCATTTTCTAAGAGGGTCACCATTAATCGCAGTACCAGAGGAATTACCTGAAAATATCTCTCTAATTAATCGCTGGCAGAAACTGAAAGCGATTCAACAACATTTCGCGAAAAGATGGAAAAATGAATACATCACTAATTTACAGAAAAGATATAAGTGGAAAACTGAACAAATGAACTTGAAAGAAAATGACTTTGTAATTGTCAAAGACGATAATTTACCCCCTACTGATTGGCGGCTTGGGCGCGTTACTAAAGTTTACTATGGACCAGATTCAAAAGTTCGTGTTGCCGAACTAAAAACCCAAAATGGAACGTTGGTGCGTCCACTAGTCAAGCTTTGTATTCTACCAGTTGCCAATTAAATTTTTAGTTTCTTACTTCCGTTCATAAATTAACTAACTTTACTTTACAGCATTGCATCACGTATACCAAAATGCCGCATCTGTTTCAACAGACATTCTCTAAAAGATTGTCCTGTTTTTTATCGTATGGATGTTCAAAACCGGCGGAAGGAAGTAAAGGAGAAGCGATTCTGTTTTAAGTGTCTGTGCTCGTCACACACTCGTGATTGGTGTCCATCACGGAAAACATGTATGGTGTGTAACTATAACCATCATACAATGTTGCACATTGATGATCATAAAAGGAACATTAGCAACCGCACAAAAATTCAAGCGAAACCGCCAACACATACGATACGAACGTCTTCTGGTCTCAACAAACGCTTGCAAATTTCCGACCGCATATCTTCGAAAAAAAGGCAATCCGAAAGCCGGTCTCAGCCTATGGTGCGTGAACGTTTAAGTCCACGTTCGAAGATGCATGTTTTTATGCCTACTGCTCTAGCCCGAGTACTAACACAGGATGGTCCACAAAAGGCTAGATTAATGTTAAATTCAGCTGGGCTTCAAACTGTTATTTTGCGATCTCTTGTGGATCGTCTACATCTACGCACTACAAGGAAAAATGATCGGGAGTATTGCATCATCAATCTGCAGTCATATCATGATCCATCTGCAAAGGTGCAAATTATCGGCGTTGTGAAATCTCACTTCAATACGCCTCTTCCACCAGAAACAACTGAAAAGAAACTTCAACGGGTATACGATCATCTAACTCCACTTGCGGACCCGCATTTCTTCAGACCTTCTAATGTCGAAGTTAGCATTGCCAACGACCAGCTATCCAAAATTATCCTCGCAGGCTTGGTACAAACATCTACAACGATGCCGATTGCCCAAAGTTCAATCTTCGGTTGGATTATATCCGGAGTTTGCAGATATTGAGTTGCATCCACGCAAGGGGGCCGGCATGTTGAACTCTGTTCAACAACATTTTATTCTGTTTTACTTGGTTTCATTAGATTTAAGTATTTTCTTCATTTATTCTGAATTGAATTGAATTAAATTGCATTGAATTAACATGAATTGTCAATATAACGCTTAACTTAAAATTCGAAATCAATTCTCATTAAGCGGCAACTCTGATCATTTTCACTCAATAATTTTATTAATATTTGTCCCTTTCACTTTGAATTAAAATCTTTGTTGTATGTACTAAATAGAAATGTCTGACTGATGCTTTGTCATGTAACTTCACTTGTGCATCGACAACCAAAAGGGTAAGCCGCAGCTATCTGCCAATAAACTGCCTATTGTAAACTGAATACTGAAATACTGCTTTTTTTTCATTTCTTTCTTTACTTTTCCGGGAGCATTAAATGATATATACAGTCCATTGCAGTTACTGATTTCGGATTTGTTCACTAAGAGTGTATAAATGTAATCACCTCCTCCCACGTTCCCTGTAAATTCCAAGATGTTTACATTTTGATCTATTGTTTTAAAGGGACGTCACTTTCCCCGATACAATATCGACAAACACCGTAGTGAATAGCACCCCAAATCTTCCCTGAAAATTCTTGAAACCTTCCTTCAAGTGTGGGGCAAGGAACGTTGCCTCTTCGTTCATAACCTTCCACCACTGCCTTTGTAAATTTCAAGAAAACTTAAGAATTTTTGTTTTTTTTTTTTCAGTTTTAGAGGAGGACCTCCTCCCAGACAACAAAGGGGAGGTCCCCCTCCGCCAACAAATATCGAAATATAAAGTAGCGGATCTTTGTCTAGAAGCCAACCCAAAACTTCAATAAAAATTTCAAGCAAATCGGTCAACTTTGGTCCAATTTTCAAAAAGTCCGACAAATGGGATGTCCCCTTCCGCAACCAGGTGTCAAAAAATGAGGTACCCTATTTTCACCACATGAACGCCCCCTACGATCTCTGAAAGTTTCAAGTAAATCAGTTCAGCCGTTTCGGAGCCAACTCCGAACATACAAACAAACAATCAAACAAACAAACAAATAAACAAACATAGTTTGAGTTTTATATATATAGAATGAACACAAATTTTCTATCGAAATAAAATTTGACAAAATTTTCTATAGAAATAAAATTTGACAAAATTTTCTATAGAAATAAAATTTTGACAATTCTATATGAATAAAATTTTGACAAAACTTTCTAGAAAAACTAAATTTTGATAAAATAGTCTAAATAAAATTTTGACAAAATTTTCTATAGAAATAAATTTTTCACGAAATTTTCTATGGAAATAAAATTTTGGCAAAATTTCCTATAGAAATAAACTTTTGACAAAATTTTCTACAGGACTAAAATTTTGACAAAATTTTCTACAGAAATAAAATTTTGACAAAATTTTCTAAAGAAATAAAATTTTAACAACATTTTCTACAGAAATAACATTTTGATAACATCTATATATATAAAATTCAAACTATGTTTGTTTATTTGTTTGTTTGTATGTTCCGAGTTGGCTCCGAAACGGCTGAACCGATTTACTTGAAACTTTCAGAGATCGTAGGGGGCGTTCATGTGGTGAAAATAGAGTACCTCATTTTTTGACACCTGGTTGCGGAAGGGGACATCCCCTTTGTCGGACTTTTTGAAAATTGGACCAAAGTGGACCGATTTGCTTGAAATTTTCATTGAAGGTTTGTGTTGGCATCTAGACAAAGATCCGCTACTTTATATTTCGATATTTGTTGGCGGAGGGGGACCTCCCCTTTGTTGTCGGGGAGGAGGTCCTTCTCTAAAACTGAAAAAAAAAACAAAAATTCTTAAGTTTTCTTGAAATTTACAAAGGCAGTAGTGGAAGGTTATGAACGAAGAGGCAACGTTCCTTGCCCCACACTTGAAGGAAAGTTTCAAGAATTTTCAGGGAAGATTAGGGGTGCTATTCACTACGGTGTTTGTCGATATTGTATCGGGGAAAGTAACGTCCCTTTAAAACAATAGATCAAAATGTAAACATCTTGGAATTTACAGGGAACGTGGGAGGAGGTGATTACATTTATACATGATTTTTAAATTACTATATGATTTTTCCATATCTGGTTGGGGAAGAGGAAAATTGAAATAAACTTTGTCGATTTACTTCGATAGAATTTATAGGGACCATTGAGTAGTTGTGAAATTAATATAGGGTGTGTGATAGTTCGATATCAGGTCGTAGTGGAGCGAAGGTGGGGAGAGGGTTCCCGTTTGTCCGTTTTTTTTTTCTTAAATTGAAAGTAGGGGGTTGTCCGTAAATGGGAACTCGGTACATAATTTTATGATTTTTGCACAGGCTTCTGCCAGGCTTCTTTTTAGTAAAGAACTTAAATTTACATGAAATTGGCAGCCAACGTAGAGGGTGCATCATTTTCCATCATTTTAGCAAATGTTAATGTGGTAAAATTTTTTACTATTTTTGCTTTTTCCGATTTATTGGATGTTATTATAATATAGTGTATGTTATTATAATATAGTGCTTAATTTTCAGATATGTTGAGGAGAAGGATACCTTTCCTTGATAAACCACACTTAAAATTCACAAGAAATATAGAAATATGTATTCAACTACTTGAATACAGATCCCCGACATTTTTTAAGACGAACCGTCTTACATATGCATATCCGCCGTATTTGTACCTATAAACGAAAAAGCAAGTAGTCCGATTTGTTTGAAAGAATTCAAATCTTTTCGAATTTGTTTTCAGCACGAAGTATATGATTGACTAAGTTAACGCAAAATGTTCCTACAAATACGCTTCAGAAGGCGCAGCGAAGTGGGCCGGGTTACGCTAGTTTTCTATAAAAATAAAATGTTGACAATATTTTCTATAGAAATAAAATTTTGACAAAATTTTGTATAGAATAAAATTTTGACAAAATTTTCAATAGAAATAAAATTTTGAAAAAAAAATTCATAGAAAATTTTCTATAGAAATAAACTTTTGACAACAATTTCTATAGAAATAACATTTTGACAAAATTTTCTATAGAACTAACATTTTGACAACATTTTCTATAGAAATAAAATTTTGACACAATTTTCTATAAAAATAAAATTTTGGTAATATTTTCTAGAGAAATAAAATTTTGACAAAATTTTCTATAGAAATAAAATTTTGACAAAATTTTCTATAGAATAAAATTTTGACAAAATTTTCAATAGAAATAAAATTTTGAAAAAAAATGTTGACAAAATTTCCTATAGAAATAAAATTTTGAAAAAATTTTCTATAGAAATAAAAATTTAAGAAAATTTTCTATAGAATTAAAAATTTAAGAAAATTTTCTATAGAAATAAGAAAATGTTCTAAATTTTATTGAATTTTATTGCATTATTGAACACAAATTTTCTATCGAAATAAAATTTGGACAACATTTTCTATAGAAATAAAATTTGACAAAATTTTCTATAGAAATAAAATTTTGACAATTCTATATGAATAAAATTTTGACAAAACTTTCTATAAAAACTAAATTTTGATAAAATAGTCTAAATAAAATTTTGACAAAATTTTCTATAGAATACAATTTTGACAAAATGTTCAGTAGAAATAAAATTTTGAAAAAAAATATTGACAAAATTTCCTATAGAAATAAAATTTTGACAAAATTTTCTATAGAAATAAAAATTTAAGAAAATTTTCTATAGAAATAAAAATTTAAGAAAATTTTCTATAGAAATACAATTTTAAGAAAATGTTCTAAATTTTATTGAATTTTATTGAATTTTTGAACACAAATTTTCTATCGAAATTAAATTTGGACAACATTTTCTATAGAAATAAAATTTGACAAAATTTTCTATAGAAATAAAATTTTGACAATTCTATATGAATAAAATTTTGACAAAACTTTCTATAAAAACTAAATTTTGATAAAATAGTCTAAATAAAATTTTGACAAAATTTTCTATAGAAATAAATTTTTCACGAAATTTTCTATGGAAATAAATTTTTGACAAAATTTTCTATAGAAATAAAATTTTGACAAAATTTTCTATAGAAATAAATTTTTCACGAAATTTTGTATAGAAATAAAATTTATACAAAATTTTCTATAGAAATAAATTTTTCACGAAATTTTCTATAGAAATAAAATGTTGACAGTATTTTCTATAGAAATAAAAATTTGATAAAATTTTTTATAAATTTTCTATAGAACTAAAATTTTGACAAAATGTTCTATAGAAACAAAATGTTGACAATATTTTATCGAGAAATAAAATGTTGACAATATTTTCTATAGAAATAAAATTTTGACAAAATTATTTATAAATTTTCTATAGAAATAAAATATTGACAAAATGTTCTATAGGAAAAAATTTTATTGAACAAAAATTTTCTATAGAAATCAAATTTTGACAACATTTTCTATAGAAATAAAATTTGACAACAAAAATATAACTAAAATTTTTATAAAATTTTCTAAAGAAATAAAGTTTTGACAAAACTTTCTATCAAAATAAAATTTTGACGATTCTATGTGAATAACAATTTGACAAAAATTTTCAATAGAAATACAATTTTGACTAAATTTTCTGTAGAAATAAAATTTTGACATTTTCTGAAAAAATAAAATTTTGACAAGCTTTTCTAAAGAAATAAAATTTTGCAAATTTTAGTGGTTTATCTCTTCCCTTTCCGACTGTTCCGTAACTAACCCACAGAAACTCTCAGACAGTGCGCAGAGCAGCGTCGATCGCACATTAAAAAATTTTTCGTCGATGGTTTATCCCTCCCCTTTCGGACTCGGGTGTAACAATGTCTATATATCTCATTTTTAAAATTTCGAAAAAGTTGAAATATCGAAAAGGCGTCATAGGTCGACTATTTGATTACCGTAAACAAATTTGAATATTTCTGACCGAATTTTTTTTCTAAAGCTCATATCACCTCAAATTGTTTACACCCAGGTAAAAATTCCCTTGCTAATATTTTTTTTCTTACATATGGTCAGTGATATTAAGCATGTCAAGCATACATACCTTGTATCTGGCTCTGTTCCCGGACTAACACTTCCACCTGCCAATGTGATGGCCAGAAGCAATTGAGCCAATAGTAACGCCACAGCACGTTTGAATTTCATATTGGATGACTTTCTTTCTTTCTCCCGCTAGATTTTTTGTGGGAGTTATTCACGCTTGTTTGTACTTCGTAGCACTGATACATTCGATTATTTCATATCGTCCAAGTGGTATTGTTTTTGCAAATCACCATTAGCTGCCCTGCCTGCAAATGCACAGAAATAGAAGAAGCAACCATCAGTGGCGTAAAATGGGAATATTGAAATAAGCTTTAATGGTGTCAAATGGTGATTGACTTTTAACGTTTCACTGATAATAAATTACGACAAAAACAAAGTGAGCGTCATTATTAGCTGTAGACTGCAACGTCGTAAAAGTGATAGTCTTAGTTTAGGGAAGTTATGACAAATTTTCCATTGATTGCAGTGAACAGGGGGGTGTGGCAAGTAAATCTGGAATGGACCATAAAACAATTTGGCTTTCAAGTTTTATTCTTATACAAATAAATAGTTCTCCAAGAATCTGACGACTGTACGCATCACTAATGGGGATCATTACCTTTACAAAACCATATCCAAGGTTTTCCAACAAATGGTGTTAATTTGAACTAACAAAAAAAAAACAATATTGTCGTGAGCAAAAACATTTCATGTCGTTAAAATACGAATGCAATTTTTGCTTAGCTGCAATTCGCAGAAGCTAAATTTTTTCTATAACAAAAGTAAACTTTTCAATAGAGCTGTTGTCTCCTTCGAGTTAGGAGAATCGAAAATCCTATGAACTGATATAATTTTCCCTGAAACACTAGGAAAAATTCTACATTATTATTGAAAAAGTCCTTACACAGAAAAAAGTGGGAAAAATGAACTATCGCGGGCAAAAATTGAACTAAATTGTATTCCAGATTTTGAGATTCATTAAATTAAGGAAAATTGTCAGATATGTTTGGGATTTTTAACTAACAGTTACGAAATGCATCTTTCTCGAAAAGCAAAATGAACTAAAAATAAAGAAAAAATCTTAGGCACCAGATCATTCTCATTTTAACCACGCTGTAGTTCATTTTTACTATTTTTGTGAGAACTGTTCGAAAAACTATTTATACCCTCCACCATAGGATGAGGGTATATTAACTTTGCCATTCCGTTTGTAACACATCGAAATATTGCTCTAAGACCCCATAAAGTATATATTCTGGATCGTGGTGAAATTCTCAGTCGATCTGAGCATGTCCGTCCGTCCGTCTGTTGAAATCACGTTAACTCCCGAAAGAAACAAGTTATCGACGTGAAACTTGGCACAAGTAGTTGTTATTGATGTAGGTCAGATGGTATTGCAAATGGGCCATATCGGTCCACTTTTACGTATAACCCCCATATAAACAGACCCCCAAATTTGGCTTGCGATTGCTCTAAGAGAAGCAAATTTCATCCAATCCGGCTGAAATTTGGTACGTGGTGTTAGTATATGGTATCTAACAACCATGCAGAAATTGGTCCATATCGGTCCATAATTACATATAGCATCCATATAAACTGATCCCCCGATTTGGCTTGCGGAGCCTCTAAGAGAACCAAATTTCATCCGATCCGGCTGAAATTTGGTACATGGTGTTAGTATATGGTCTCTAACAACCAAGCAAAAATTGGTCCACATCGGTCCATAATTATATAAAGCCCCCATATAAACCGATTCCCAGATTTGACCTCCGGAGCCTCTTAGATGAGCAAAAGTCATCCGATCCGATTGAAATTTGGTCCATAATTATATATAGCCCCCATATAAATTGATCCCCAGATTTGTCCTCCGGAGCCCCTTGGAGGAGCAAAATTCATCCGATCCAGTTGACATTTGGAACATGGTGTTAGAATGTGGTCTCTAAGAAACACGAAAGAATTGGTCCATATCGGTCCATAATTATATATAGCCCCCATATAAACCGTTCCCCAGATTTGATCTCAGGAGCCTCTTGGAGGAGCAAAATTCATCCGATCCGGTTGAAATTTGCAACGTGGTGTTAGTATAAGGCCGCTAATAAACACACGCAAAAAAATAATTCTTTCCTCCCAAACGAAATTTTAGACAAACAAAGTTCGTTTCTCATTTGCTTTTCGCTGTAAGGAAGTGTATTTGGAAGAAAAGTATATACTTTTTGTGATAAACGTTTATTCTTTTCCAGGATGTAAAAACAATTTCATAAAGACTAGCTCAAAAAAAAACATTATTTTCTTGCTAATTACATTGTCCCTCACATCTTTCTCACATCCACGAGGATTTTTAGTTCTTAACACCTTTTCCTGTAATACCAACAATGTAGAAGAAATTATACGATTTTATAAATTTTTAAAATTTTTTTTACCTTTCGCCTGGACGGAGAATCGAACCGCGGACCATGCACATTGTAAGCCAACACACTAACCACTGAGCTATGTACCTGTTATGGTCATCAATAGATAAATATCCATATAAGTTATATTTATATAGCATAGCTTGCGGCGCCCACGAACCGAATAAACAAAGTTTACTTAACAGAAACAAACATTTAGTTTGGCACCGTGGATCAGTGGTAGCTACGTCCGACTCTCATGCCAAGGGTCATGGGGTCGATCCCTGCTTCGGCCAAAGTTTTTTTTTTTGCTTTTGTTTTTTTTTTTTACATATATTCCAGATATATTCGGAAGATTCCGAAAAAATGTTCAACATTACATTGTACTATATTAAATTTTGAACTGTAAAATGTGTCTTATTAAAGACCTAAAGTCAGAAAAGAACAGTGTTTGATATAAACGAAATGGACTGTGTTGTTATTTCAAAAATAACTTTTTTTATTGAAAAAATAAAAATTTTGTAACAAACGAATTTTGTTGGTGATAAAAGTTTAAAATTTTCGAAGCAATTCAAAAAACTCTAACAAAAGAAAAACGTTTTCGGTACACGTTTTCCAAACGTTTTTTTTCTTTGCGTGCATGTCAAAATTGGTCCGTATCGGTCTATAGTTATATATAGCCGATCCCCAATCACACAAAAATTGGTCCATATCGGTTCATAATCATGGTTGCCACCGAGCCAAAAATAATCTACCAAAATTTTATTTTTATAGAAAACATTGTCAACATTTTATTTCTATAGAAAATGTTGTCAAAATTTTATTTCTATAGAAAATTTTGTCAAAATTTTATTTCAATAGAAAATTTTTTCCAAATTTTATTTCTATTGAAAATTTTGTCAAAATTTTATTTCTATAGAAAATGTTGTCAAAATTTTATTTCTGTAGAAAATTTTGTCAAAATTTTATTTCTATAGAAAATTTTGTCAAAATTTTATTTCTATAGAAAATTTTGTAAAAATTTTATTTCTATAGAAAATTTTTACCAAATTTTATTTCCATAGAAAATGTTTTCCAAATTTTTCTTCTATAGAAAATGTTGTCAACATTTTATTTTGTCAAAATTTTATTTCTATAGAAACTTTAAACTTAATTATATACGTATTTAATCGTCCTTTTTAGTTTAATATATACCACGTATGGACTATGTGGTATATATTACGGTGTTAGGAAGTTTTAAGATACCTTGCCATCGGCAAGTGTTACCGCAACCCAAGTAATTCGATTGTGGATGACAGTCTTCAGTAGAAATTTCTACGTAATCCATGGTGGAGGGTACATAAGCTTCGGCCTGGCCGAACTTACGGCCGTATATACTTGTTTCTTCTATGAGATGATGTAATTTCGTGAACTGCAGTTAAAAAGTACAACAGGGCATTAAAATTTCCTTAAAACCAGGAAACGCTTTGTGGAATTTCCAAAAATTTAGTTAAATTTTCGTGCGATGTAGTTCATTCCTCCCATAAAACAGTTCACTTTTTTTCGGTGTAATTTTTTCACTTGTTAAGGAAAATTTTGTAGTTTCAAGGAATACATTTTAAATAAAGTTTAATTGGCTTTAGCGAAATAGAGGGGTCACTTTTTTTGAGAGTACTTTAGTTGAGATCGAAATACAATTTCTTTAATTTTTCTATTGCTTTAACTTTTCAAAAAATTTAATTTTTTTTGTTCGTTATAAAAATTATATTTTTATTGAAAATGTGTTAAAGAAACCACAAAGATTTTCTATAACCATAAATTCGTTTTAACTCAGGTCCTTATAAACGTGGCCATTTGTATAGAGAAGTCATGAAAAATCATTGGGACCTGAACAAGTTTTCGTTATAAAGTTCTATAAACCCGTCTTTTCGACTTTTTAAAATTTTTAATAAAATCCATTTGATCTCATTTGAAAATTTCACAAACATACCTATTATGCTATACCAAATAAATTGAAATAAATTTGAATAAATAAATTTAAATAGTTCGAATTAAGAACTTCAATTTGAATGAAAAAGATATAGTACCAAATTCCACTCTCTAGCTTAATTCATTGCAGCAACGTATTCAGATATGAAGTACAATTAAATGGCAAATTTAGAATGTTCCCACTATTTCACTACTACGCTAAATATGTCCAATCGACAACCAACAAATCAATTGATGACTTTTGGTGAAAACCAGCACGTACACTCGTCGAAAGTTTGAGTGATATTTGCAATTAATTGAGGTGAGTGCGAATTCTTTCTTCAACGGCTATTTAAAAGATAAAGACGAATTTTAATTTTTAAAATATTTTTATACCCTCCACCATAGGATGGGGGTATATTAACTTTGTCATTCCGTTTGTAACACATCGAAATATTGCTCTAAGACCCCATAAAGTATATATATTCTGGGTAGTGGAGAAATTCTGAGTCGGTCTGAGCATGTCCGTCCGTCCGTCCGTCTGTTGAAATCACGGTAACTTCCGAACGAAACAAGCTATCGGCTTGAAACTTGGCAGACGATCCGGCTGAAATTTGGTACATGGTGTTAGTATATGGTCTGTAACAACTATGCAAAAATTGGTCCACATCGGTCAATAATTATATATAGCCTCCATATAAGCCGATCCCCCGATTTGGCTTGCGGAGTCTCTAGGAGAAGCAAATTTAATCCGATCCGGCTGAAATTTGGTACATGGTGTTAGTATACGGTCTCTAATGACCATGCAAATATTGGTCCACATCGGTCCATAATTATATATAGCCCCCATATAAACCGATCACCAGATTTGAGCCGGAGCCTCTTGGAAGACCAAAATTCATATAATTCAGTTGAAATTTGGTACGTGGTGTTACTATATGGCCTCAAACACCAATGCAAAAATAGGTCGAAATCGGCCCATAATTTATATAGCCCCCATATAAACCGATCCCCAGATTTGCCCTCCGGAGCCCCATAGGAGAGTAAAATTCAACCGATTGGGTTTAAATTTGACACGTGATGTTAGTATATGGTATCCAACACCCATGCAGAAATTGGTTCATATCAGTCCATAATTATATATAGCTTCCATATAAACCAATGCCCAGATTTGACCTCCGGTGCCTTTTGGAGAAGCAAAATTCATCCGATCTGGTTTAAATTTGGTACGTGGTGGTAGTATATGATATTTAACAACCATGCAAAAGTGGTCCATATCAGTCCATAATACTATATAGCCCCCATATACACCGATCCCGAGATTTGGTTTTGGAGCCTCTTGGAGGAGCAAATTTCATCCGAGTCAGTTGAAATTTGGTACATTGTGCTAGTATATGGCCGTTAACAACCATGCATAACTAGGTCCATATCGGTCTATAGTTATAGGATCAGATAAATCGATCCGCAATATAAGTTAGTGCATATGTTTGCAACAACCAGAAGGAGACGAGATAGACACATTGTGTCTTTGGCAATAATGCTCAGGGTGGGTCCCTGAGTCGATATAGCCATGTCCGTCTGTCTGTGAACACATTTTTGTGATCAAAGTCTAGGTCGTAGTTTAAGTTCAATCGCCTACAAATTTGGCACAAGTTTCTGCTCCCATTTCCGATTTTCCGTCATATGTCCACAGAGTTCAAAGTTGTAGTCCGATTTACGTGAAATTTTGCACAGGGAGTAGAATTAAAATACTAAGTATGCATGTCAAATTTGGTTGAAATCGGTTCAGATTTCTATATATCTGCCATATATATGCTTTTCCGATTTGGACAAAAATTACCAAAATACCCACATTTTCCTTATAAAATCGCCACTGCTAAGTCGAAAACTTGTAAAATTGACTCAAATTTTCCTTTATTTCTAATACATATCTATCGACCAATAAATCATAAATACGAATTTGTCTCTTCGTTTAAATTTTCGATACCATATCACATCCGTCAAATGTGTTCGGTGCTATATATAAAGGTTTGTCCCAAATACATACATTTAAATATCACTCGATCTGGACAGAATTTGATAGACTTCTACAAAATCTATAGATGGGAAACATTTAAATCTGAAGCAATTTTAAGGAAACTTCGCAAAAGTTTATTTATGATTTATCGCTTGATATATATGTATTAGAAGTTTGGGAAAATTAGAGTCATTTTTACAACTTTTCGACTAAGCAGTGGCGATTTTACAAGGAAAATGTTGGTATTTTGACCATTTTTGTCGAAATCAGAAAAAAATATATATATGGGAGCTATATCTACATCTGAACCGATTTCAACCAAATTTGGCACGCATAGCTACAATGCTAATTCCACTCCCTGTGCAAAATTTCAACTAAATCGGAGTTAAAATTTGGCCTCTGTGGTCATATGAGTGTAAATCGGGCGAAAGCTATATATGGGAGATATATCCAAATCTGAACCGATTTCAACCAAATTTGGCACGCATAGTTACAATGCTAATTCTACTCCCTGCGCAAAATTTCAACTAAATCGGAGTTAAAAATTGGCCTCTGTGGTCATATGAGTGTAAATCGGGCGAAAGCTATATATGGGAGATATATCCAAATCTGAACCGATTTCAACCAAATTTGGCACGCATAGTTACAATGCTAATTCTACTCCCTATGCAAAATTTCAACTAAATCGGAGCAAAAAATTGGCCTCTGTGGGCAAATCAGTGTAAATCGGGCTAACATCTGAACCGATTACATCTGAACCGATTTCAAGCAAATTTGGCACGCATAGCTACAATGCTAATTCCACACTCTGTGGAAAATTTCAACTACATCGGAGTAAAAAATTGGTCTCTATGGTCATATGAGTGTAAATCGGGCGAAAGCTATATATGGGAGCTATATTTAAACCTGAACCGATTTCAACCAAATGTGGCACTCATACCTACAATGCTAATTCCACTCCCTGTGCAAAATTTCAAGTTAATCGGAGTAAAAGATTGGCCCCTGTGGTCAAATGAGTGTAAATCGGGCGAACGATATATATGGGAGCTATATCTAAATCTGAACCGATTTCAATAAAATTTGGCACACTTGACTACACTACTAATTGTACTCCTAGTGCAAAATTTCAACCAAATTGGGGTAAAACTCTGGCTTCTGAGACCATATTAGTCTAAACTAATAGAAAAAATTGCGTTTCACAATCGTGAACGGATGTTGTCAAAATGAAACAGAAACGTTCACAAAAAGTCAAAACGGAATGTTCACGATTTCGTCCACGGGCGTTCACGATTTCATGAACGGCATTCGTTTTTCTTTGGCCATGAAAAGTCTTAAAATAATCGTTAGACGTTGTTATGGCAACTGCGCCGTTGGTGCAATGTGCTAAGGCGACTGTTAACGCGTATCGTGCAGGCAACACAGGTTCGAGTCACGGTAGAGGAAATCTTTTTTAATTTTGCTTATAAATTCGTGTTTTGACAACGTGTGGTGTCATTTTTACGTTGACAGTTTGACAACACATGTGTGTTGATTCACTTTCATGAACGGATCGTTTCGAAATGACCACGTCGCACAGTGTGTCCTTCCCATACATTCGACGGCCAAAAATAGAAGGAGTTGTACGAGAGTAATGAAATTTGGCACGAGTTCCTAATATAATAGAATTAAGAAAATTTCAAAGTATCGACAAAATCGGTTCAGATTTAGATATAGCTCCCATATATATCTTTCGTCCGATATGCACTTATACGACCCTAGAAGCCAGAGTTTTACCCCAGTTTGGTTGAAATTTTGCACTAAGAGTACAATTAGTAGCATAGTCTAGTGTGCCAAATTTTATTGAAATCGGTTCAGATTTAGATATAGCTCCCATATATATCTTTCGTCCGATATGAACTTATACGGCCCTAGAAGCCAGAGTTTTACCCCAATTTGGTTGAAATTTTGCACTAGGAGTACAATGAGTAGCATAGTCTAGTGTGCCAAATTTTATTGAAATCGGTTCAGATTTAGATATAGCTCCCATATATATCTTTCGTCCGATATGAACTTATACGGCCCTAGAAGCCAGAGTTTGACCCCAATTTGGTTGAAATTTTGCACTAGGAGTACAATGAGTAGCATAGTCTAGTGTGCCAAATTTTATTGAAATCGGTTCAGATTTAGATATTGCTCCCGTATATATCTTTCCCATACAAATAATATTTCAAAAATGCCATATCTTCTGTAAATTTATAACTAGAATGTTTATTTTTCGCAAAAATGCATACAGCATCTATTAAATGCTGTTTTGAAAATATGAAGAAAATCAGCCCACTGTAACACCCGTCCCCCGTACAACCCCCATACAAAAGTTGTACAGTTCACTCTATTTAATTTATTAACAACATTTTCACATCTTCGTGATAATCTAATTTTTTAAGCTTCAATTTCGTTCTTAATGAATTGATGTATGGGTCGGAGGATATCAACAAATGATGCATTACATCTTCGTTAGTAGAACAGCGCCCAGTCTTGCGCGAGTTATATAGCCTATAACGTTTATAGTCTTTATTCCTCGCTTCCTGCGCTTCTTCTGATAACATTCCTTTGAAAAATAAACCATAAATAATAACTGATATATATAGCGTTATATTTTCTAATTTTGCAAAAATAAAATGCACATCAACATAGGTTCTATTTTTAGAATGACTGTAAGAACTGCTATAATTTTAAAAGATTCTACACATTGCGTGTAATAATAAGTGACGTTATTATTCATTCAATCCCAACGTCTTTAATAGCTCAGTGGATAGAGTTGGCGGCTGGTGTGCGAACATCTGGAGCTCGAGCCCAACTCATGCTCAAGTTTTCATTATGGTATGTAAAAATTTATTTAAAAAAAAAATAATAACTGATATGATTTTAATTTCAGTGTACGAGCACTTTATACACAATTATCTTACAAATATACTATTTATAGTAATAGACATGCACACAGGCAAAACAACAACAAGCTTTAACGAAAGAAAGAGTGCGCAGTTGTTGATGCACTCGTAAAATAACGCATAACTCATATTTTTTACTGTAATTTTTTGGTTTTCCATTGTTTTTTTGGCCGCAGGCAAATATGGGCACAATTTTTTTTGAATCTGTTAGCTGAGACCCTCAGCTTTAATTTGGTATATGACTCCATGTTTCGCACTGCTTCGCACATAACTAAAAGTTTAACGGAAAATCATAAATGTTTATTTTTTTGGCCCAAAATAAAACAAAATAATTTGTTGTTTTTTTTTTAATTTTTATTTTTTTTTTAACTTACATAATGCTTGATGCCTATTTAAAGTGAAAAAAAATTCTATAAGGTACACCCGGTGTATAGTTTATAAGTAACAATGTTTTAAATATGTCATAGAAAACTAACCTATTTGAGACTTGTTCACATATGTCAACTTTGCGCTGCTCGGGACAGAAAACCAATGGAGATATTTGCATAAAATTTTACACACATGACCTTTGTAATATAGTTTAACCAACTGTGCAAAAATCATCAAAATCGGAGAGCAGGTCCAAAATGATTTATTGCCGCAGCGGACACAGTGTGCGTCGTTCATGATTTTTTCTATGGGTGTATATCGGCCGAAAGATATATATGGGAGCTATATCTGAATCTAAACCGATTTCAATAAAATTTGGCACACTTGACTAAAGTACTAAGTGTTCTTCTTGTGCAAAATTTTAAGCAAATTAGGGTAAAACTCTGGCTTCTGGGGCAATTTAAGTCCACATCTAAATCTGAACCGATTTCTTTCAAAATCAATAGGGTTCTATTCTGAGCCAAAACACATATTTGTACCAAATTTGAAGTCGATGGGACTAAAACTGCGACCTAGACTTTGATCACAAAAATGTGTTCACAGACAGCCGGACATGGCTATATCGACTCAGGAGCCCAGCCTAAGCATTTTTGCCAAAGACACCATGTGTCTATCTCGTCTTCTTCTGGGTGTTGCAAACATATGCAATAACTTATAATACCCTGATCCACTGTGTGGCGCAGGGTGTAATAAATGGTGATAGTTTTTCTGCGAAAATGACGGATGACACCTTTTTCGAATTTGTCTCTTTGTTCGACACGGAAACTAGAAAATCTAGATTTTTTTAATTTTTAAATTAATTATCATATTCATGTTAGGGTGCATTTGAAATTCGGTGCAACCGAACACACCTCGGTGTTTACTTATTTTAGTTTAATTTATAATTGATTATGGTGTACGTTTATCTTTCATTACATTGTCAACTTTCAGAGGTTTTCAATTTAAATTCCAGTAGTTTTTTTTCTTCTTTTGTATTGAAACTGATACTGATACCGTTCACCCAGCCTTATCTCGGTAAATATTCTTTTGTGCATTCCTGACAATGAAAACTGCGGTTAATAGAATCGTTTTAAATATCTCGGTGAGAAATACACAATAGAAAGAAAATCTAAATCTTTTAGGAGGTGTCAAATGTTTGATAATATCCATGAATATACAAACAACACTATTGATGATCAATGATCAGGTAAATGTTTCACAAGACGACTTTTTTTGTGGAAACTATGTTTTGGTTTTCCAGCAAGATTATAAATTATAAATTTTATATTATTTTTTATAATATTTATATATTATAGTAAATTATAATTTATATTATAAATTATAAATTTATTTTTATTTTTATAAAAGCTTGTATCGTAAAGTTTCACAGTTTTCATTGTTTAACATTTTGAAATTAATTGGTTCAAAAAATAAACTGATTGTTCTCAATCAAGTCAATCGAACCTTAATATTATAAGATTTAATATTTTTTTTTACTTTTTTCTTTAAGTAAAATTTATTTTATTCACTTATATTGATGAGACTAATCGCAACTTTTCCTGCTATGTATTTTCACTTTCATATTTCTCATAAATTTTCACTGACTTTCACACTCAAACGAGAGTTTCAAGTTTGAATTTATTTATCTCCAATGATTTAGTGGTTTATTCGAATATCCATGGATGGATCAAACCTAACATACCAACTTCACAATCGACACCTTTCGCGTAGATTTGTGTTTGAGGGATAATTAACGTTTTAAAATTTTGTTTTTTTTTTTTCTTTTTTCTAATTTAGAGTAAAACACCGGGGAATATTTTAATGCAATTGTGAACGCTTCACAAGATGTACTGATATGGGTTTGTGTGTTGTGCTCAAATGAAACCAAAACATTTGAGCCCAGCTTGGTTTGAAAGCAGAAAAAAAGCAAAACTAAAAATAAAATACAATCCATATCGTCATACTCAAACATTGTGGCTGATATAAAAATCAAAACCACAATACTGCGGATCAAAATTATAGCAGTGATTTCTAAAGACTTTAGTATGAGGGTTATGATATTTTCATCATTTTATTTGTACATAGAAAAAATTTGTGCAATCACGTGATTGTTTTAATTGAATTTATTTCAATGATAGTATCAATCACAGAAATTTATTAAAAAAAAAAACAATTTTTATTTCATGTCAAAGCAAACAATAATTAAAATTAGGAAAATTTTCTAGCATTTTGCTTTCTTTTACTAAAATAAACAGTTACACAGAAAAAAATACATAGTTAAACTAACGCTGAATTTAACTTAGTTTTTTTTTTTTTGTAAACAAATTATTTGGTGTCCGTCCGTCTGTCCATGTATTTGTTGTTCACAGGATTCAGGTCGCAATTATTAACCGATTTGGATGAAATTTGGTACAGGGTGTTTTTTTGGCCACAAGGACGAAAGCTATTGAATTTGGAAGAAATCGTATCAAATTTAGATATAGCTCCCATATATATGTATCGCCTGATTTTGACATATGGGGTCACGTTGCGCCTTTTTACAATCCGATCGTCATCAAATTTTGCACATAGTAAACTTTTTCATCACCTTTTAAGTCTGCAAAATTTCATTGAAATCGGTTCAGATTTAGATATAGCTCCCATATATTTCTATCGCCCGATTTTGCCAAATTTGCCCGTAAAACCCTTATTTATCAACCGATCGTAACCAAGGTTGGCTAAATATAATCTTCTATGGCACTAACTGTATGTGCAAAATTTCATCGAAATCGGTTCAAATTTAGATATAGCTCCCATATATATGTATCGCCCGATTTTGAAAAATTTTTCCCTTAATAACCTTATTTTTGACCATAGGGACTTCACACAAGGTAACCTTCTGTGGTATCAATCATACCTGCAAAATATTATACAAATTGGTTCAGATTTAGATATAGGTCCCATATATACGCATCGCTCGATTTTGCCATATTTGGCCATAATACTCTTATTTATTAAACTATGTTATTCAAATTTTCATGTACTAGCTGATCGTATTTAAACTTACATGTAGCTCTACATAATAATATTGCCCGATTTTTACAAATTTGGATTTATTACCCACAACTAATTGACCGATTTCGTCTTTTTATACCCTGCGCCACATTGTGGAACAGGGTATTATAAGTTATTGCATATGTTTGCAAAACCCAGAAGGATACGAGATAGACATATGGTGTTTTCTGCAAAAATGCTCAGGGTGGGCTCCTGAGTCGATATAGCCATGTCCGTCTGTCCGTGAACACATTTTTGTAATCAAAGTCTAGGTCGCAGTTTTAGTCCAATCGACTTCAAATTTGGCACAAGTATGTGTTTTGCCCAGAATAGAACCCTATTGATTTTGGAAGAAATCGGTTCAGATTTAGATATAACTCCCATATATATATATATTTCGCCCGATATGGACTTATATGGCCCAGAAGCCAGAGTTTTACCCTAATTTGCACAAGAAGAACAATTAGTACTACAGTTAAGTGTGACAAATTTTATTGAAATCGGTTAAGGTTTAAATATATCTCCCATATATATCGTTCGCCCGATTTACACTCATATGACCACAGTGGCCAATCTCTTACTCCGATTTAATTGAAATTTTGCACAGGAAGTAGAATTAGCATTGTAGCTATGCGTGCCAAATTTGGTTGAAATCGGTTCAGATTTAGATATAGCTCCCATATATAGCTTTCGCCCGATTTACACTCATATGATCACAGAGGCCAATTTTTTGCTCCGATTTAGTTGAAATTTTGCACAGGGAGTAAAATTAGCATTGTAGCTATGCGTGCCAAATTTGGTTGAAATCGGTTCAGATTTAGATATAGCTCTGATTTCGACAAAAATGGTCAAAATACCAACATTTTCCTTGTAAAGTCGCCACTGCTTAGTCGAAAAGTTGTAAAAATGACTCTAATTTTCCTAAACTTCTAATACATGTATATCGAGCGATAAATCATAAATAAACTTTTGCGAAGTTTCCTTAAAATTGCTTCAGATTTAAATGTTTCCCATATTTATTTTTTTACTAATATGGTGTTCCACCCTAGTGCATTAGCCGACTTAAATTTTGAGTCTATAGATTTTGTAGAAGTCTATCAAATTCTGTCCAAATCGAGTGATATTTAAATGTATGTATTTGGGACAAACCTTTATATATAGCACCCAACACATTTGACCGATGTGATATGGTATCGAAAATTTAGATCTACAAAGTGGTGCAGGGTGTAATATTGTCGGCCCGCCCGACTTCAGACTTTCTTTACTTGTTTTAACTTGATTTCGGATTAGATGAAAATGCAAATTTTTTTAAAAACCTTTTTTTTTCAAAACCGGTTAAAACCGAAATAATAGAAATTAGCGAAAATGAGTTTTAAATACTTATTTTCATTGTAATAAAACCAACATTTTGAGGATTGTAAACACAGGAAAATATTCTTTTGCAATCACGAAATTAATTAATTCAATTAATTTTTTAATTGAAATGCCTTCAATCATAGATCAAAAATCCAAAAATACTTGATTAATTCATTTCGTGGTCAATTTTTTTTTTAATTTATTCAATCAAGTTTTTTTATTGATTCAATTAATTTTGTACTTGATTCAATTAAAAATATAATTGTTGTGATTGCTAAACTCAATTAATTTAAAAACGTTATTAAATTAAAAACGTAACTATTTTCAGTCAGTTTCTTAGCTGACTTAATATTTTTAGTTCAATTAAAAAAATTGATTGTTTTTTTAATTAATAATTTAAAAAATTCGAGTTTGATTAAAAAGTTAGTTGGTGGAAAAGTTTGTAACTTCAATTAACTTTTCAATTCATATCAACTTAAAAAAAATATAATCATTGCTTTTTTTTATTAAATTTGGGACACGGATCTTTGAAATCTACGACCCCCTTTTGAAGATGGACAAATTTTCCTTAAAATAAAGAGAAATAATTAATCTTTAAATAAACTAGTCAGTTATTGCTTGTAAATTTACAAGTAATTTTTTACCCACTGAAAATAAAATTGACGTAATATGGAAGATTACGCAACCTAAACTTTAGGACACGCATTTTATACAATACTTAGGACAAATAGATCCGATCCGGTTGAAATTTGGTACGTGGTGTTATTATACGGTCTCTAATAACCATTCAAAAATTGGTCCAAATCGGTTCATAATTATATAGCCCCCATATAAACCGATCCCCAGATTTGACCTCCGGAGCCTCTTGAAGGAGCAAAATACATCCGATCCGGTTGAAATTTGGTACGTGGTGTTAGTATATGGTCGGAGCCACCGTGGTGCAATGTTTAGCATACCCGCCTTGCATACACAAGGTCGTGGGTTCGATTCCTGCTTCGACCGAACACCAAAAAGTTTTTCAGCGGTGTAATGCTCAGTAATGCTCAGTAATGCTGGTGACATTTCTGAGGGTTTCAAAGCTTCTCTAAGTGGTTTCACTGCAATGTGGGACGCCGTTTGAACTCGGCTATAAAAAGGAGATCCCTTGTCTTGAGCTTAACATGGTATCGGGCAGCACTCAGTGATAAGAGAGAAGTTCACCAATGTGGTATCACAATGGACTGAATAGTCTAAGTGAGCCTGATACATCGGGCTGCCACCTAACCTAACCTAGGGCAACTTTCTTTAAAATAAAAAAAATGTTGTTTTAAACATTTATTCCTTAAATTTATAACACGAATCTTTGAAATTTGCGGCCTTCCGTTAAAGTCGCATGTCTTTCAAGTAAAGCAATTTGGTCATAAAGCAAAGAAAAAGTTTTGCAGCGGTGAAAAACATTTTTGAAGCAAAGAAAACATTTTTGATGTTATCTCAGATATTTAATCTTTGAATTAAAGATAATAATGCGTCAAATTTAGGCTAAGTTTTATTGTAAGGATTTTACATTATAGGTTTAAAGTTTTTTTTTCTTTTTAATTTCCCAGCAAAAAAAGCGTCGCCAAAAAAGCAATGAAAATGTTCCGGAAGTGGTGCAAAATTGACGCAGAAGCGATGAATTTAACATGGACTTGACGGAAGTCATCCATTTCAACAGCCGGTGCACTGAATTTGCATCACTTCTTTAGGTGTGATCCGAATTCAATGTTTTGGATGTAAATTAAAAAATTCTGTGATACTTTGTCAAATAAATAATTTCTATAATTTTTTATAATTTTTAATGGATTCTAATGCTTGTCTTGCATTTTTCGACAAAATTTTTAATAATTTGTACCTTTTTATGAATTCTTAAACTGTTTTTAAACAATTTGAAACAAAAAAGTTAAAATTATCCATTAAAAATATGAACAAAAACATGTTTTAAAAAATTGAATGAAAATAACTTCCTGTGTAGTTAAAATAAAGAACATCATTGGGAGTACATCTTCTGGAAGTGCTTTTAAAGTTGTGCCTTTGGAAGAACTTCCATTTTTTTTTGTGTTCCATAACTTTGTTAATATATCGCCAGAAGAGAATGAAAAATCGATAAATTAGATCTGTACACCAAAAATTTATTGACCTAACATAAAATATTAAGATATGCAATTTACCCTATATTAGTACAAATTTCATTAAAAAAAAAAAACAAATGTTAATTAAAAGAGTGTTGATGACCTACGCTTTAAGAATTATTTTCTTTAAAATTAGCAGATGAAAAATCTGACACTAAAAGGAATGTATCCTCTATGCTAAGCAGAGATGGTCTGTATCAAACTTTTTTAGGTTTGCGACTGTCGCAAAGTTGTAAACGTCACATACACGTCGTAAATGTAGAAAAAGTAACAAAAGTCGCAAACTCTAAAAACTTTAGTCGCGTCAGCTAGGCAGCGAATTCGATGATATGCAAGACGATTGTATGTGCGAAGAAGTTTCAATTCTTAGGAATGTTCACAATTTTCGGTTTCAGTCCCCACATTTCCCTATTGTCTTTTGCACGAGTACAGGGTAACCGTGGATTTTCTCGTCCTTACTTAGCTTTAAGTGAACTTAAGTGAACTGTCCAATATAACCCCAAAGTATTTTGCACACTCACCAATTTCGATGCCATCTAAGAAAATAGGCTTGACCGTGGAAAAACTTTCACAAATTTCTGCAGAAACTCACATCGATTGCTGTCAAACTAAATTAAAAAATACTCAGGATTTCCTCTATTCAAAATTAGGTTTTTTACAGTAGGTTTACGACTTTTGCAACATACGTATTATACCGTCGCAAATGTATGTCGCAAAAGTGACAGTTGTGACAGGCCAACCCTGATGCTAAGCAAAAATAGCATTTGCATTTTAAGGATATGAAATCTTTGAGCTTTCTAAAATATTTTCTTCAGTGTATATTGAATTGTGGTCTAATTTGTTCTCCATAAATCTAATTTTTCTATGTGTCTATAGTCAAATTCATTTACGAAGCTCACTACTACCGCATTAATTACCACTTCCTTGAACTTAATTGATTTCGCTATATCCTCAGTGAATATCTGCATGCTTTTTTGTAGAGCAAAACTGTTACCGCTTACAAGTTTTATCCAAAGAAAGTACGAAAACTTACACACACACTCACAAAGGCAAACTAAAACTTTCAAGTGACAGAAAAACGACAAGATTACAATAAGCAATAACAATATCCAGATATCCAGAGAAAAAAATGGCAGGTTGAAACGAATATTTATGAACAGTACCAATGTAATAAAGGAAAGGGAAATATTAAGTATGTAATATCCCAGCAAAAACAGCGCTGTCAAAAAAGTAGTTCTATTTGGAATCGGAAGTGGTCCAAAATTGGCGCGGAACCGATGACCATGGGCTTGTCGTATAGTGAATCACATATTGGGCTAATATAAACGATTATGTACCTAAATTTTATGACACAGAATTTACACGATATTAAGGAGAAATTTCCTTTAATTATTGAAATTTGAATAAAAAGAAAATTTAAAACTTTTGGTTAAAAAAAATTTTTTTCATTAAATTTAGGACATGAATTTTGTGTCTTACCGTTAAAGTCGCATGTCTTTAGAGTAAGGAAAAATTTCCCTAAAGTAAATAAAAACATTTTCGATTTAAAGAAAACGTCTTTAAATTTACTGGTATCTTGAATCTTTGGGTTTAAAATAAAAACACTTCAAATATAGGCTAAGATTTAACAAACCATTTTGTTATTTTCACTAAAGAACAGTTGCCACTCGAACCAAATACAATCTACCAATATTTGGAGAAAAATTAACCAAAACACTACCAAACAAAAAACTTATTTTGCAAAATATAATTTCTATAGAAAAATTTGATCAAAATTTTATTTCTATAAAAAATGTCAAAATTTTATTTCTATAGAAAATTTTGTCAAAATTTATTTCTATAGAAATTTTGGTAAAAGTTTCATTTCCATAGAAAATGTTGTCAACATTTTATTTCTATCGAAAATGTTGTCAAAATCTTATTTCTATAAAAAATTTTGTCAAAATTTTACTTCTATAGAAAATTTCGACAAAATTTTATTTCTATAGAAAATTTCGACAAAATTTTATTTCTATAGAAAATTTTGTCAAAATTTTATTTCTATAGAAAATTTCGACGAAATTTTATTTCTATAGAAAATTTTGTCAACATTTTATTTCTATAGAAAATTTTGTCAAAATGTTATTTCTATAGAAAAATTTGTCAAAATTTTATTTCTATAGAAAATTTTGTCAAAATTTTATTTCTATAGAAAATTTTGTCAAAATTTTATTGCTATAGAAAATTTTGTCAAAATTTTATTTTTATAGAAAATTTTGTCAAAATTTTATTTCTATAGAAAATTTCGACAAAATTTTATTTCTATAGAAAATTTCGACAACATTTTATTTCTATAGAAAATTTTGTCAAAATTTTATTTCTATAGAAAATTTCGACAAAATTTTATTTCTATAGAAAATTTCGACAAAATTTTATTTCTATAGAAAATTTTGTGAAAATTTTATTTCTATAGAAATTTTGGTAAAAATTTTATTTCTAAAGAAAATGTTGTCAAAATTTTATTTCTATAGAAAATTTTGTCAAAATTGTATTTCTATAGAAAATTTAGTCAAAATTTTATTTCTATAAAAAATGTTGTCAACATTTTATTTCTATAGAAAATTTTGTCCAAAATTTTATTTCTATAGAAAATTTTGTCCAAAATTTTATTTCTATAGAAAATTTTGTCAAAATTTTCTTTCTATAGAAAATTTCGTCAAAATTTTATTTCTATAGAAAATTTTGTCAAAATTTTATTTCTATAGAAAATTTTGTCAAAATTTTATTTCTATAGAAAATTTTGTCAAAATTTTATTTCTGTAGAAAATTTTGTCAAAATTTTATTTCTATAGAAAATTTTGTCAAAATTTTATTTCTATAGAAAAGTTTGTCAAAATTTTATTTCTATTGAAAATTCGGTCAAATTTTATTTCTGCAGAAAATTTTGTCAAATTTTATTTCTAAAGAAAAATTTGTCAAAATTTTATTTCTATAGAAAATTTCGACAAAATTTTATTTCTAAAGAAAATTTCGACGAAATTTTATTTCTATAGAAAATTTCGACAAAATTTTATTTCTATAGAAAATTTTGTCAAAATTGTATTTCTATAGAAAATTTTGTCAAAATTTTATTTCTATAAAAAATTTTGTCAAAATTTTATTTCTATAGAAAATTTCGACAAAATTTTATTTCTATAGAAAATTTTGCCAAATTTTATTTCTATAGAAAATTTTGTAAAAAGTTTATTTCTCTAGAAAATTTTGTCAAAATTTTATTTTTATAGAAAACGTTGTGAAAATTGTATTTCTATAGAAAATTTTGACAAAATTTTATTTCTATAGAAAATGTTGTCAAAATTTTATTTCTATATAAATTTTGGTAAAAATTTCATTTCCATAGAAAATGTTGTCAAAATTTTATTTCTATAGAAAATTTTGTCAAAATCTTATTTCTATAGAAAATGTTGTCAACATTTTATTTCTATAGAAAATTTCGACAAAATTTTATTTCTGTAGAAAATTTCAACAAAATTTTATTTCTAGAGAAAATTTTGTAAAAATTTTATTTCTAAGAAAATTTTGTCAAATTTTATTTCTATTTTCTTTCTATAGAAAATTTTGTCAAAATTTTATTTCTTTTATTTCTTATTTCAAAATTTTATTTCTGTAGAAAATTTCGACAAAATTTTGTCAACATTTTATTTCTGTAGAAAATTTTGTCAAAACAAAAAACAAATAACGAAAAAAATGTTATTTCTATAGAAAATTTTGTCAAAATTTGATTTCTATAGAAACTTTTACCAAAATTTTATTTCTATAGAAAATTTCGACAAAATTTTATTTCTATAGACAATTTTGTCAAATTTTATTGCTATAGAAAATTTTGTCAAAATTTTATTTCTATAGAAAATTTTTGTTAAAATTGTATTGCTAGAGAGGAGTATTTTTCAAAATGTACCAAAATATCACGAATTCTACCATTCTACCAAACAGTAAAAAATCGACCATTTTTTTCTCAAAGCCATTTTTTTCTCAAAGTCGAATATACCCAATATCTTTGGTGCAGGGAACTCAAATACCCATGTGCATATTCAAAATAAAAACAAAAGATAAATTAATTCAACTTCATTCACTCAACTCGGCTCGACAGCGTTAAAATACAACACAACTCAGCAGGTCAGTGATAGTGACTGGTAGTCGTCAAATAAAATACATATTAAAAAGAAATTCCAAAAATAAGGGAGGGAGTAGCGAAATGAAATTTAAATCACAACTTCATTAACATGAAATTAATATGGATAGCATTGGCTCTACCACTACAGCCATGGCATTTGATGTGTGATATGCGGGTCACCAATAATTCACTTCATTCAATGAGAAGCGACAAAAATAACAATGAACGTTATAAGCTTCAAAGAGCAGTTGCAAAGTGGGGAAGTACAGAACCTCTTGCGGTATGGCTAATTATATTTATATGGTCATAGTTCATGTTAATTGCAGTCTTCATTCAATGTAACTGCTGCTATTTTAATAGAATGGGTATAGTCCGAGACTACACGGGACTACAATTTGTTTCTTTTATTGTTCCAATTCGCAGCATGGGTCTTCTACGTTAGTAAACTGAACTGAAAAAGAGAAAAAATATGCATTAATGGAACATACAAATTTACTAAATAGGTATTCGTCAAAGTTTCTTACTTCAGAACCGTAAAAATTATAATCAAGTTTTTAAATTGATTTTTTAGTTTTGCTAAAAAATAAATAATTGAAGTACGTAATTTTTAAACTATAAAAATTGGAACATTTTTTTTCAATTAAAAATTAAATGTAATAAGCATTTTATATTTGAACTAGCGTAACCCGGCCCGCTTCGCTGCGCCTTCCGAAGCGTATTTGTAGGAACATTTTGCGTTAACTTAGTCAACCATATCCTTTGAATTCTTTCAAACAAATCGGACTACTTGCTTTTTCGTTCATAGGTACAAATACGGCGGATATGCATATGTAAAACGGTTCGTCTTAAAAAAGTCGGGAAGAGGGTGTACCCTTTCCTCCAAATTTTTTAAATAATATTCTGTATTCAAGTAGTTGGACAATCTTCTATATTTCTTGTGAATTTTAAGTGTGGTTTGTCAAGGAAAGGTATCCTTCTCCTCAACATGTCTGAAAATTAAGCACTATATTATAGTAACATACAAAGAATTACTGTTTCCCACCCAATAAATCGGCAAAAATAAAAGTAGTTACAAAATTTACCACATTAACATTTGCTAAAATGTTGGAAAATGATGCACTCTCTACGTTGGCTGCCAGTTTCATGTAAATTGAAGTTATTTACTAAAAAGAAGTCTGACAGAAGCCTGTGCAAAAATCTTAAAATTATGTACCGAGTTCCCATTTACGGACAACTCTCTACTTTCAGTTTAAGAAAAAAAAACCGACAAAAGGGAATCCTCTCCCCACCTTCGCTCCACTTCGACCTGATATCGGACTATCACGTACCCTATATTAATTTCACAACTACTCAATGGTCCCTATAAATTCTATCGAAGTAAATCGACAAAGTTTATTTCAATTTTCCTCTTTCCCAAGCAGATGTCGAAAAATGATATACTAATTTAAAAATCATGTATAAATTTAATCACCTCCTCACACGATCCCTGTAAATTTCAAGTAGATCGGAGATGTTTTGATTTTGCTCTATTGTTTTAAAGGGACTTTCCCCGATACAATAGCGACAAACACAGTAGTGAATAGCACCTCCTAACCTTCCCTGAAAATTCTTGAAACTTTCCTTCAAGTGTGGGGCAAGGAAGATTGCCTCTTCGTTCATAACCTTCCCCCACTGCTTTTGTAAATTTCAAGAAAACTTAAGAATTTTTTTTTGCAGTTTTAGAGGAGGACCTTCTCCCCGACCAAATATCGAAAAGTGATGTATCGTTTCTTTTGTAAACGTTCCAGAAAACGTCAAGCTAATTATAAGCCTAAAGGGGCGGCCTCTCTTCCGTCCAAATAGCACAAAATCAGGTATCAACTATTAATATCGTAACCTCTCCCCAGTCCTCTGTAAATTTCAAGTAACTCGGTAAAGTTTAATTGTTTCTCTGTATGTACTTTAGAGAAGCGGATGCCTCCCTATGCCCTTTTATTATACCCTCCACCATAGGATGGGGGTATATTAACTTTGTCATTCCGTTTGTAACACATCGAAATATTGCTCTAAGACCCCATGAAGTATATATATTCTGGGTCGTGGTGAAATTCTGAGTCGATCTGAGCATGTCCGTCCGTCCGTCCGTCTGTTGAAATCACGCTAACTTCCGAGCGAAACAAGCTATCGACTTGAAACTTGGCACAAGTAGTTGTTATTGATGTAGGTCGGATGGTATTGCAAATGGGCCATATCGGTCCACTTTTACGTATAACCTCCATATAAACGGACCCCCAAATTTAGCTTGCAGACGCTCTAAGAGAAGCAAATTTCATCCGACCCGGCTGAAATTTGGTACATGATGTTGGTATATGGTTTCTAACAACCGATCCCCAGATTTGACCTCCGGAGCCTCTTTGAGGATCAAAATTCATCCGATCCGGTTCAAATGTGGAACGTGGTGTTAGTATATGGTCTCTAACATCCATGCAAAAATTGGTCCACATCGGTTCACAATTATATATAGCCCCCATATAAACCGATCCCCAGATTTGACCTCCGGAGCCTCTTGGAGGAGCAAAATTCATCCGATCCGGTTCAAATTTGGAACGTGGTGTTAGTATATGGCCGCTAACAACCATACCAAAATTGGTCCATATCGGTCTATAGTTATATATAGCCGATCTCCAATCACACAAAAATTGGTCCATATCGGTTCATAATCACGGTTGCCACTCGAGCCAACAATAACACTAGGTCACAAATAACAAAATTTTCTCTGTTATTTATTTCTAGCATACTTTTTCCCATTGATTTTGACCTACTACACGCAAAAAAATAATTCTTTCCTCCCAAACGAAATTTTTGACAAACAAAGTTCGTTTCTCATTTGCTTTTTGCTGTAAGGAAGTGTTTTTGGAAGAAAAGTATATACTTTTTGTGATAAACGTTTATTCTTTTCCAGGATGAAAAAACAATTTCATAAAGACAAACTAAAAAAACATTGTTTTCTTGCTAATTGCATTTTCCCTCACATCTTTTTCACATCCACGAGGTTTTTTAGTTCTTAACACCTTTTCCTGTAATACCAACAATGTAAAAAAATTAAACGATTTTATAAATTTTAAAATTTTTTTACCTTTTGCCTGGACGGAGAATCGAACCGCGGACCATGCAATTTGTAAGCCAGCACACTATCCACTGAGCTACGTAGCTGTTATTGTCATCAATAGCTAACTATCCATATAAGTTATATTAATATAGCATAGCTTGCGGCGCCCACGAGCCGATTAAAAAAACTTTATTTAACAGATACAAACATTTAGTTAAACACCGTGGAGCAGTGGTTTCTACGTCCGCCTTGCATGTCAGAGGTCGTGGGTTCGAGCCCTGCTTCGACCGAACTCCAAAAAGTTTTTTTGTTTTTTTTTTTAGATATATTCCAGATATGTTCGAAAGATTCCGAAAAGATGTTCAACATTACATACTACTATATTAAATTTTTACTATGAACTGTAAAATGTGTCTTATTAAAGAATTAAAGTCAGAAAAGAACAGTGCTTGATATAAACGAAATGTTTTTTTATTGAAAAAATAAAAATTTTGTAACAAACGAATTTTTTTGGTGATAAATTTTAAAATTTTCGAAGACATTCAAAAAACTCTAACAAAAGAAAAACGTTTTCGGTACACGTTTTCCAAACTTTTTTTGGGTGTACAATAACTATAGTAAATTAAAATCAGTTTTATATAATTTTTTTTATTAATTGTAATTTATCTTTATTTTTCTATTTATATATTCATTTCTTTTTTTATATACTAATTCATTACTTTACTTTATTTATACATTTTTTGTTTTCTTTTTAACTCAAACAAACAAATTGTAATATTTAATTTAATTTCTGTTTTTATGTTTAAATCATTTTATTTTCATTTATATAATATAAGGATGTTATTGTTGGACACTAAATGTACTGTATTTATAAGAATTAATTCTTGTTGTGCAGGTTATTAAAATAAATATTAAAAAATAAAAATAAAAATAAATAAATTTATTTTTTTCCATTACAGATCAACCAAAAATTATTATTTTGCAAATTGAGCAAAAACCAATGTATTAAAAAGGTTTTTTTTTTGCCAGATTTTTCGAAAATCCAATTTATGGAATTTTGAGACAATGTGGAGTGGATAGTCCCATGATAAAAAAGGAACCTCTGCAAAAAAAATTAATTCAGTCACGAACCCAGCAAAAAAAATGAAAGTACTTCTAAAGGCACGACTTTAAAAGCACTTCAAAAAATATCCACCCAAAGATGTTCTTTATTTTAACTACACAGGAAGTTCTTTTAATTCAATTTTTTTAACTCGTTTTTTCATATTTTTAATGGGAAATTTTAATTGTTTGTTTCAAATAGGTTAAAAACACAGTAAGAATTAATAAAATGCTACAAATTATTAAAATTTTTTCGAAAAAAAATACTAGATCTGTTCTAGAAAAATTGAGAATTTTTAAAAATATTTGAGGTTAAACGATTCAGACAAGTGTTAGGATGAATTAAAAATCATAAGAAATATAAAAACTAGTTTTTGTGCAAAATATCGCAAATTTTTTAATTCATATCCAAAACACTGAACTCGGATCACACCTTAAGTAGTGATGCAAATTCAGTTTAACGTCAGTTCTATGACATTTTTTGCGCCACTTTCGGATCCAAAAGGCGATGTTCACTACTTTTTTTGCTGGGAAGTTATTTGAGCCAATTAGGTCAATATATTTTCCATTGTTGTATCCCTAATCCAATCTCATAGAAATCCTTACTTATAAAAATAATTGCTCTTTCGCTGTGATTTCGCTACATAGTAGATGGGGGCAATAGGAATTTCGTTCACTACATAGTAGATTGGGATTGTAGGAATTTCGTTCCACAGGGAATAACAACTTAAATATACTAGGGATAGACAAGTCGAAAATCGATTTTTTTCATATTTTTCATATTTTTCGGATCACACCTTAAAAGTGATGCAAATTCAGTTCAACGTCAGTCCTATGACAAGCCAATTTTTGCACCACTTCCGGATCCAAAAGACCATGTTCACTACTTTTTTCGCTGTGAAGTTATTTGAGCCAATTAGGTCAATATATTTTTCACTTTTGTATCCCTAATCCAATCTCATAAAAATCCTTACTTATAAAAATAATTGCTCTTTCGCTGTGATTTCGCTGACGATGGGGACAGTAGGAATTTCGTTCACTGTATAGTAGATTGGGATAGTAGGAATTTCGTTCCACAGGGAATAACATTTTAAATGTACTACACGCAGAGAAGGAATATGATCACCACAAATATATTTCAAGAGCAAAATGCTATTTTTGGACGGTGAACATGGAACATTTTTGTCACCAAAATATTATTTTCTCGGAAATATTTACATGGTTGCCGAAATCAGATACATAATTTTAGAGAACATAGCATGATTGTGACAAAACATCGTACATGTTAATCGTATAAAAATAACATTTTGCTCTTACAACATGATTGAGATGATCATATTCCTTCTCTGGGTGTAGGGATACACAAGTCGAAAATCGATTTTTCATATTATATATTAAAAAATTAATTGATTCTATTAATTTTTGTGATTGATTTTTGTTTTAATTAAAAAATTTGTTGAATCAATAAAATTTTTAATTTAATATTTTTTAAAACTTAATTAAGACTTTAATTGGAAAAATTTTCGCGAATTTTTTTTCTGTGCACGAAATCGAATAAATCCCTAAATCATAAAAAAACGCCTAACGAAGTATTGATGATGAGCCACCATGGTGCAATGGTTAGCATGCCCGCCTTGCATACAAAGGGTCATGGGTTCAGCGGTGGGTTATCCCCTCTCAGTAATGCTGGTGACATTACTGAATGTTTCACATTATTATGGTAGAAAGACAGTCCCATATTGTTAGAACATATCACAATTTCTTTCTGATCACTGTATTTTTATATACATTGCAGTGTATTCGAAATGCCCAATGGTGGGTAAATTAAAATGGAAAAATATGTTGGATTAATTAACATTAATTATTCATATGTCTATAAGCACCAAAAAGAAAACAAGTTCTTTCACTAAAAAGGATAATAAAACGATTTTTCTCAATTAAAACCATGCACAAACTATTGCCAATGGTTAATTATTTTTTCCAAATCTAACATTCGTGTTATCCTAGAAACAGAGGAATGCAAAGAAAAATACGGACAATTATTTCATTCAAACGTGCATCATTTATAATAGAACAGAAAAAAAGAATTAATTCAAGAAAAAAATGAAAGAATCAAAAAATCTCCATAAAATCCAATGAACCAGCAGCCCACCAACAAACAAACCATTGCAGCCACACCAATATCCAGCAAAGCCCACATCGAATCAGCTTTCGTTTTTTGTTTTCCTTGCGCCCTCATTGTTATCCAATGATATTGTACTCTAATAATAATGGACTAACCAGAAAGAAAGCCTAGATGGAAAAATCAGACACTTGCTTGCAATGGACATGGTGGAATGAATGAACGCTTTGGCCGCTCATGCCGAAGGACGGAGGGAAATTGTGTGGCCAACTAAATGAGATGAGCGTTGAACGATGAAACCTATAACCAAAAGTAATAACATAACATATGACCATTGTGCATAATTCTTCTAATAATGATTGTAATCATAATAACGCCATCAACACATACGGTATAATAAAAAAAATATTAATAAAAATTGCAAACCCCTGAACCTTTTTTGCCGTCAAACTCTGGTCCCTTGTTCAATCTATTGTTCTGATTATGTTATGGGTTTAGAGATACCCGTTCTCAAAATGCCAATTAACAAATTCAATTGTTGTTCTTATTTTAATATTTTATTAGGAAAATTATTTTATTTTTTCATTATTATACAAAGACTTTACTTAACATTCTTATTTTAATTTTCATCTTCACTGGCATCCCTAAACCAAGAAACTCCTATTGGTGTGCGTGATTGGGGTTGATGTTAGCATACAATGGTCTATAACTATTTTTTCCCATTTTGGCAAGGATGTCTATGAATTCAGAAATTTTAAAAAATATTGACATATTAGAATTAAATTCGAAATTAAAGAAAAGTATAAAATCGAACGTACAAATTTCATGAAGATCAAAATTTCCCAAAAAAAAATTAATTAATGAACAGACTGTCTGTAAGGGCCATATCGACTGAGTTTGTGATTCTGAGTCTCCATACAAAAGAAGTAGAATTGGGAGATCGACCTGCAACATTTTTTAATGCTGTTTTCTTTTTTAATTTTATTTTTTAAAATCATAAAATGTCGGAAATGACATCAAATTTGAGAATCAGTTTAGATTTGTTCGAAGTAGCCACCTTGGACACGAATTAACGGCAGACAAAGCCATTGGCCCATTCCCGACGGAGCGTAGTCTTTAACAAAATTTTCTATAGAAAAAAAAATTGCCAAAATTCTTTATAAAAATAAAGTTTTGACAAAATTTCCAATGGAATAAAATTTTGACAAAATTTTCTATAGAAATAAAATTTTGATAAAATTGTCTATAGAAATACAATTTTGGCAAAATTGTCTATAGTAATACAATTTTTACAAAATTTTCTATAGAAATAAAATTTTGACAAAATTTTCTATAGAAATAAAATGTTGACAAAATTTTCTATAGAAATAAAATTTTTACAAATATTTCTATAGAAATAAAATTTTGACAAATTTTTCTATAGAAATAAAATTTTGACAAAATTTTCTATAGAAATAAAATTTTGACAAAATTATCTATAAAATAAAATTTTGGCACAATTTTCTATAGAAATAACATTTTGACAAAATTTTTAATAGAAATAAAATTTTTTCATTAGTTTTGTTTTGTTATTGTTGGTTTTGTTCTTTAAGCATTGTTGTTGTTTTTTTTTATTTCAGCTTAAAACCATGCATTGACTAAACTGCAAGTGTAGTTTAACCAACAGAGGAAAATAATGTTTGTCAAATTTATTTGGACAAAGCCGTATAGACTGCAAGATGGTTGGATGGACGCACGTTTCGGAATTACCACATTCCTCATCAGCATCCTCTACTTCCAGCAAAACTATCAACCAATTATCAGAATAAATTCAGGCAGTTCATTAAACCCAACAGTGAACCACACTTGAACCTTCCGAAAAAAGGTTTATGATGGCCGGCTTATGCCGAAATAAATTCATACAAACATTTCTCTTTTCCTTTTCCACCATCAAATCATCGATTTGAGTGTAGTTTGACAAAATTTTCTCTAGAAATAAAATGTTGACAACATTTTCTGGAGAAATAAAATTTTCTATTGAAATAAAATATTGACACAATTTTCTATAGAAATAAAGTTTTAATACGATTTTCTCTAGAAATAAAATGTTGACAAAATTTTCTATAGAAATAAAAGTTTGAAAAAGTTTCCATAGAAATAAAATTTTGACAAAATTTTCTGTAGAATAAAATTTTTAAAAAATTTTCTATAGAAATAAAATTTCGACAAAATTTTCTATAGAAATAAAATTTTTACAAAGTTTTCTATAGAAGTAAAATGTTGACAAAATTTTCTATAAAAATAAAATTTTGACAAAATTTTCTATATTAATAAAATTTTGACAAAATTTTTTATAGAAATAAAATTTTGACAAAGTTTTCTATAGAAGTAAAATGTTAACAAAATTTTGCTATAGGAATCAAATTTCGACAAATTTTTCTATAGAAATAAAATTTTGACAAAATTTTTTATAGAAATAACATTTTGACAAAATGTTCTATATAAATATAATTTTTACAAAGTTTTCTATAGTAGTAAAATGTTGACAAAATTTTCTATATAAATAAAATTTTTACGAAGTTTTCTATAGAAGTAAAATGTTGGCAAAATTTTCTATAGAAATAAAATTTTGTCAAAATTTTCTATAGAAATAAAATTTTGACACAATTATTTATAGAAATAAAATTTTGACAAAATTTTCTATAGAAATAAAATTTTGATAAAATTGTCTGTAGAAATAAAATTTTGGCAAAATTTTCTATAGAAATAAAATTTTGACAAAATTTTCTATAGAAATAAAATTTTGACAAAATTTCCTATAGAAATAAAATTTTGACAAAATTGTATATAGAAATAAAATTTTGACAAAATTTTCTATAGAAATAAAATTTTGACAACATTTTCTGGAGAAATAAAAATTTCTATAGAAATAAAATATTGGCACAATTTTCTATAGAAATAAACTTTTGATAAAATTGTCAATAGAAATACAATTTTGACAAAATTTTCTATAGAAATACAATTTTGACAAAATTTTCTATAGAAATTGGCACAATTTTCTATAGAAATAAACTTTTGATAAAATTGTCAATAGATATACAATTTTGACAAAATTTTCTATAGAAATACAATTTTGACAAGATTTTCTATAGAAATAAAATTTTGACAAAAGTTTCTCTAGAAATAAAATTAATAAAAATTAAATAAAATAAATGAAAATTTCTATAGAAATAAAATATTGACACAATTTTCTATAAAATAAAATTTTAATACAAATTTCTCTGGAAATAAACAAATAACAAAAATTTCCATAGAAATAAAATTTTGACAAAAATTTCTGTAGAAATAAAATTTTTACAAAATTTTTTATAGAAATAAAAGTTTGAAAAAATTTTCTATAGAAATAACATTTTGACAAAATTTTCTATAGAAATTAAATTTTGACAACATTTTCTATAGAAATAAAAAGTTGATAAAATTTTTTATAAAAATAAAAATTTGACAAAATTTTCTATAGAAATAAAAAGTTGACAAAATTTTCTATAGAAATAAAAATTTGATAAAATTTTTTATAAAAATAAAATTTTGACAAAATTTTCTATAGAAATAAAATTTTGATAAAATTGTCTATAGAAATAAACTTTTGGTAAACTTTTCTGCAGAAATAAAATTTTGAGAAAATTTTCTATAGAAATAAAATTTTGGCAAAATTGTCTATAGAATAAAATTTTGACAAATTAAATAATTACTGAAATCATATTCAAAAAGAGTTTCCTCCTATTAAAGCACATTGTATACTTATTTAAACTAATCCCGACGATGAATTTTCTCATAAATACAAAGCTTTACCATGGGAAGGTAATTGAACATTGAGTCTACCTTTATGATGTCGCCTAGCTTCCAGTGATCTTTGTCATTTTCATGACATGTGTGTGTAATTTTTTAACAACATTTGATTAAAATTGTAAAAGAACAATACCAAAAACAACAACTCTACAACTCTATAGAGTTGCTATTGGAATCCTACGGATACTTTTTTTTTGTTGTTTTTGCTTTCATTCTTTAGTGATAGTGCTGCTGCTGCTACTGGGAATTTTGCTTCGAGTGGTGGCTAATGCATAGATTACGATTTAATTAAAAAGCGAACAAAACTAACTGAAAAAATAAAATAAAAGAATTTTATCCAGCAACAGCTTGGAGGGAGCATACAGGAGCTAACAACAATGGCTATGCATCATCACATTGTTGTAATATGGAACAACAAAATACAAATGGAATACGGAATAAAAAAAACACAGAACACAGAAATCGTAAATTAAATGAAATCACCCAACATAACATTGGCCCGTTTATAATGATGATGGTGAGGATGATGGTGTTGATGAAACGGGGTTGAGCAGGTGGTGAAGCTTGAGGAATAAAAGTGAATAAGCCACAGCAAATCACTTCGCCCACTTCTCTTCCCACACCACACCCCATGTATAGACCATGTGTCCCGTATAATCAATGATTAAAAAGTCATTCGAGCAAATCTAAATACGACCAACAATCGCACATTCATTTGGTGGGCCGGTCATACATATGTATGTTTGGTACATACAGCCCAGTTCAACATATTCGTATGTTTGGTTGTCCCAACAATGCAAATGAAGAATCCAATCCAAAGTACAAAGTATCACAACCATTGCCCTGGCTTTTGCTACCACCTGCTCAAAAATGAAATCAGTAAACAACTAAAAAATCACAACAATTATACAGAGCCTAGTCTTCCACTATACACGTCAAAAAAATATTTTAATAGCTTCGTAAGAAATTTTTAGACCTTCGGTACACTAAAAAAAAGTTTACTTGGTGTCAAAGCTTTTGACCCTCGCTTAAGGATTTTGGCCAAAAATTTTGCTTTATTTTTTAGACTAAATTTAGACTCTATAAAATTAAAATTATGAGTGAGATCTCATTTACTGAATTTTCATTCTCTTTTTATAACCACCACCATAGAATGGTGATGGGGGTATAATAAGCTTGTTATTCCGTTTGTAACACATCGAAATATCGATTTCCGACTATATAAAGTATATATATTCTTAGGTTAGGTTAGGTGGCAGCCCGATGTGTCAGGCTCAATTAGACTATTCACAGAAAAAAATTTCACGAAAATTTTTCCAATTAAAATTTTAATTGAGTTTTAAAAAATATTCAATTAAAAATTTAATTGATTCAACAAATTTTTTAATTGAAACAAAAATCAATCACAAAAATTAATAGTATCAATTAATTTTTTAATTGGATCAATTAATTTTTTAATTGACCTTCAATTAATTTTTTAATTGATACTATCATTTCTGTGATTGAAGACATTTCAATTAAAAAATTAATTGGATCAATTAATTTCGTGATTGAACCTGAAAAAAAATTTTTTGTGTGTTCAGTCCATTGTGATACCACATTGGTGAACTTCTCTCTTATCACTGAGTGCTGCCCGATTCCATGTTAAGCTCAATGACAACGGACCTCCTTTTTATAGCCGAGTCCGAACGGCGTTCCACATTGCAGTGAAACCACTTAGAGAAGTTTTGAGACCCTCAGAAATGTCACCAGCATTACTGAGGTGGGATAATCCACCGCTGCAAAACTTTTTGGTGTTCGGTCGAAGCAGGAATCGAACCCACGACCTTGTGTATGCAAGGCGGGCATGCTAACCATTGTACCACGGTGGCTCCCACATATATTCTTGATTAGGGAGAAATTCTAAGACGTTATGGCGATGTCCGTCTGTCTGTTTTGTACAAGCTCTTTTTTTGTCTCCAAGCAGGTCAAGTTCGAAGATGGGCTATATCGGTCCAGGTTTTGATATAGTCCCCATATAAACCGACCTCCCGATTTTGGGTCTTGGGCTTATAGAAAATGTAGTTTTTATCCAATTTGCCAGAAATTGAAAATCAAGAGGTATTTTAGGATCATAAAAAGGTGTGGTGAAAACGGTGAGTATCGGTCCATGTTTTGAAATAGCCCCCATATATACCGATCTCCAGATTTTACTTCTGGGGCTTATAGAAGCCGTAGTTTTTATCGAATTTGCCTGAAATTTTATCCAATTTGCCGAAAATGGTGAGTATTGGGCCATGTTTTAGCGAAGCTCCCATATCAACCGATCTCCCGATTTTACTTTTTGGGCTTCTAGAAACCATAGTTTTTGTCGATTTTTCCCGAAATTGAAAATCTGTCTGTTTTTTAGGACTATAAATAGCTGTGCAAGAAATGTTTATATTTTTTGGAATTCGAGAAACCGTAGTTTTTATCAAATGTGTCTGAAATTGGAAATCTAGAGTTTTTTGAGGACTTGTTGTTTTTTGCAATTATTAATCGAGCTTTATGGACAGATTAAGATTATGGAACATGATTAATAGAGTCATTGAAAAGAAAACGCCAGATATAAATCTATACATGCCTGGACTGTACATGTTTCGATTCGGGCGAATGAATCTTTCCACAGCCTTTAGTATAGTTCTGGCTAGGAGAGATAACTCAATTTTGAGCTCTTTATGCTAACTCCTTATGGAGAAAACATTTGGGAATTTCCTCTTACAAATTGAATCATTTTTTCTCCCACTGTACATCATCTTTTCATATAACTACAAGTCCCTTAATCTTATTTTTATTTCGTTTTTTGAGGACCATAAATGGCTGTCTATTCTAGATTGTGAACTTGGTAACAATTGATGTAAGTTACTCTGGCTAGTTACTGGCGGACCTGGAATTTTTTATCTTAAGCAATCGGCTAATGTTTTTAGAACAATCAGGTTGGTTCAACAGAAGGAAATAATCGGGTGGTTTCAACAGTAAAAACTAGAAATGCCTTTATGTAATAGGTACTTTTAGTTAATGTGGTATCACAATTCACTGTATAGTCTAAGTGAGCCTGAAATAAAGCGGGCTGCCACTTCAACCTAACCTAACCCAACCTGTAGAGCAGTTTACTCTACTGATCATTTGTTGCCTTCTAATACTATGTTATATTTTAATGACCCATCCCAGAACCTCATCTCTAAATTGAGATGAGGCTATTTCATTCAATTTTATTGTCACTTTTTGGAATTGTCAAAATCATAACCTTGATTTTGCATTTCAATTCTCGTTCATTTATAATTACGTTCTCACATGGGTGCGTTTTTTGATGTACCTCAAATCAATGTCATGGACATCGTTAATTATGACAAAGAACCTAGACTATAGGTAGGTCATTTTATTTTATTTTTACGGTAACGTTGGGGCAAAATTGATTTTCCGCATTTAAGAATAAAAGACTGAGTGTGTAAATATAACCATAGCGATAGGTGATAGACGAAACATTTTTTGTTGTTTCCGATTGTTTTTGATGTCAATATAGCATAATATTTCATTATTTAATATTGAAGATGAATAAAAACATGTAATATCGTTTTATTTGTTGAGTTATTTCAAGAAACAAGATTGTCCATGTGGCCAGGCAAGAACAATGCCTAGTAAAATTTGATAAGCGATGGCAACACTATACCATTTTCCGCCAAAGAATTAGAATAGATTTTAATTTGGCAACACGCCGCTAGTTACGGTATTCCGACGCGGATTTTGGGGTTACCATTAGAAATACACGTAAACAAGTGTTCGCGTATCACTACCCGCTTGTTCAAGTAACTAGTTATTGTCTATCAAATTCACCTATAACCAATAAGTACCAAATCTACTCGACATGTATTTAACTGGTAAATTTAACATGGGGATATCATTGGAGGGTGTCAATTGCATATCCTTAGCATTACGCTTAGCACAAGAAATAACTAGTAACTGTGGTATACATACACATATCCCATAGTCTGCGTTCATGTGGCAATAGCTATTTTATTGATTAATAAAGTTAAATTTTGTTGTAAATTGTAAGGGCCGATGTTGAATGTGAACCACACATAAACGCCAAGTTTTTTTCCGAATTTTATTTGACTTTTCTCTATTTCAGATTTACTCAATTTGAACCAAGGAGAGATACACAATCCAACAACGTGTTAAATGGTTCCAAGAAATGGCAACAGTGGATGATCAATTTTCGAAGAACATCATCTTCAGTGATGAGGCACATTTTCACCTCAGTGGATTCGTCAATAAACAGAATTGCCGCATTTGGGCGAATGAGAATCCAAGAGTGATTGTCGAAAAACCAATGCACCCACAAAGAGTGACTGTTTAGTGCGGTTTATGGGCTGGCGGCATCATCGGGCCGTATTTTTCCAAAGTGAGGCCGGTCAGGCAGTTACTGTGAATGGCGTTCGCTATCGTGAGATGATAACGAACTTTTTATGGCCCGAATTGGAAGATATGGATGTCGACGATATGTGGTTTCAGCAGGACGGTGCCACTTGCCACACAGCTAACGAAACAATGGCTCTTTTGCGCAACAAATTCAATGGCCATGTTATCTCACGTAATGGCGATGTCAATTGGCCGCCAAGATCACCGTTGGACTTTTTTCTTTGGGGTTATTTGAAAGAAAAGGTGTACGTCGATAAGCATCAATTCAAGACCTAAGAGATGAGATAATTCGGCACATTAACAGCATAGCATCAATTCAAGACCTAAGAGATGAGATAATTCGGCACATTAACAGCATAGAACCTCCATTATGCCTCAGTGTCATCGAAAATTTGGACCATCGGATGAAGGTGTGCCACCGAGGTCGAGGCGCCCATTTGGCCGATATTTTGTTCCATACATAATTGAGTAATACCAATATATCATAATAAAATAAAATTACAATAATTTCCTAAATAGTTTGTGTTTTATTCAAAATCAACATCGGCCCTTGAAATTTCAACCACCCTTTATATGTTGTCTCTTTATATTTCTGAAATTAGAAAACAAAAATAGAAATTTGCTTTTGCATTTTTGATCTAGTGGTACTTTTGTCTCATAAGAAGAAATGTCGACAACCAAAAAGTCTGCGTCCACTTTGTTTATTTCGAAACTACCGTTACTTTTTTAAAATGCTTCTTCTTATTTTTGATCACTTTTAGTTCATTATCATTACAAGTTTAAGTTACACGTGCTTTTTTATACAAATTAATAAAGTTTGGAAAATGGAAAGCAAAGGATAGTAGTGTTGTAAATTTTGATTACTTTTGACTACTCGTTACTACTCGTTACTTTTGAATTGAGTACTCGTTACTACTCGTTACTTTTATAAAAAAAATTAAAAAAAGACATTGTGGGCACTGTTTAATAATATCTTCCTCTTTTTTTTAATTTAACAAGTATATACGACCGTAAGTTCGGCCAGGCCGAAGCTTATGTACCCTCCATCATGGATTGCGTAGAAACTTCTTCTAAACACTGCCATCCACAATCGAATTACTTAAGTTGCGGTAACGCTTGCCGATGGCAAGGTATCTTAAAACCTTCTAACACCATCTTCTAAATTGTATGTAAGTCCATACGTGGTATCAAAAACGATCGATCCAATACGTATATAATTCAGTCTGACAAAGTAGACATAAATTTTGGAAAAATTTTCTACAGAAAGAAAATATTAAAAAATTTTCTATGGAAATAAAATTTTCTATAGAAATAAAATCTTGGTCGATTATTTTTGGCTCGAGTGGCAACTATGATTATGAACCGAATAAAATTTGAACAAAATTTTCTATAGCAATAAAATTTTGACAAAATTTTCTATAGAAATAAAATTTTGACAATGATGAAAATTTTATTATGAACCGAATAAAATTTTAACAAAATTTTCTCTAGAAATAAAATTTTGACAACATTTTCTATAGAAATAAAATTTTGGTAGATTATTTTTGGCTCTAGTGGGAACCATGATTATGAACCGATATGGACCAATTTTTGTGTGATTGGACCAATTTTTGTGTGATTGGACCAATTTTGGTATGGTTGTTAGCGACCATATACTAACACCACGTTCCTACTTTGAACCGGATCGGATGAATTTTGCTCCTCCAAGAGGCTCCGGAGGTCAAATCTGGAGAACGTTTTATATGGGGGCTATATATAATTATGGACCGATATGGACCATGTTCCAAATTACAACCGGATTGGATGAAATTTGCTTCTCTTGGAGACTTCGCAAGCCAAATCTGGGGATCGATTTATATGGGGGCTATATATAATTATGAACCGATGTGGACCAATTTTTGCACGGTTGTTAGAGACCATATACCAATATCATGTACCAAATTTCAGGCGGATCGGATAAAATTTGCTTCTCTTTGAGGCTCCGCAAGCCAAATCTTGGGATCGGTTTATATGGGGGCTATATATAATTATGAACCGATGTGGACCAATTTTTGCACGGTTGTTAGAGACCATATACCAATATCATGTACCAAATTTCAGCCGGATCGGATGAAATTTGCTTCTCTTTGAGGCTCCGCAAGCCAAATCAGGGGATCGGCTTATATTGGCGCTATATATAATTATGAACCGATGTGGACCAATTTTTGCACGGTTATTAGAGACCATATACCAACATCATGTACCAAATTTCAGCCGGATCGGATGAAATTTGCTTCTCTTTGAGGCTCCGCAAGCCAAAATCTGGGGATCGGTTTATATGGGGGCTATATATAATTATGGACCAATGTGGACCAATTTTTGCATGATTGTTAGAGACCATATACCAACACCATGTGCCAAATTTCAGCCGGATCGGATGAAATATGCTTCTCTTAGAGGCTCCGCAAGCCAAATCTGGGGATCGGTTTATATGGGGGCTATATATAATTATGAACCGATGTGAACCAATTTTTGCATGGTTGTTAGAGACCATATACCAACACCATGTACCAAATTTCAGGATCGGATGAAATAGTACCAAATTTCCGGATCGGATGAAATAGGCTTCTGTTAGAGGCTCCACAAGCCAAATCTGGGGATCGGTTTATATGGGGGCTATATATAATTATGGACCGATGTGGACCAATTTTTGCATGGTCAGCCGGATCGGATGAAATATGCTTCTTTTAGAGGCTCCACAAGCCAAATCCGAGGGTCCCTTTATATGGGGGCTATACGTAAAAGTGGACCGATATGGCCCATTTTCAATACCATTCGACCTACATCGATAACAACTTCTTGTGCCAAGTTTCAAGTCGATAGCTTGTTTCGTTCGGAAGTTATCGTGATTTCAACAGACGGACGGACGGACGGACATGCTTAGATCGACTCAGAATTTCACCACAACCCAGAATATATATACTTTATGGGGTCTTAGAGCAATATTTCGATGTGTTACAAACGGAATGACAAAGTTAATATACCCCCATCCTATGATGGAGGTATAAAAACAGTATAGAAAAGCAAATTACATTATCCAGTTTTATTCTAGTGTTATAAAATGTGGTGTTGTAGATATATGGGTCTCGTTAGAAAAAGATTTTCGCCAATCATTCAAATTTTTAGAGCCAATTTCGTATTCACTATTTGGTACTTTTTCGTCAGGGTATATCTAAATGGCATTGTGTATTACTGATGCTTGCAATTTGCAAACTTTTTAAATTCACCATTTTCCACCATTGACAGTGGATGAAAATATTTAGCGATCATTTTTATCGTGAGACCCAATGTTGAAATTTTCCAAGGGTTTTTGAATAAGCTTGGGTAAATTCTCTGAAAACAATTGGATTGAACCAGCTGAAGTCAACGACGTTATTATTCATACTATTCGCATGAGACGTGATCCATGTGATGCTTTAAATTATAGCTCCCACCTACACCCAATTCAAATTTTTTCAAATGCAAACATTTTTAAGAAATCAGATAAATTTTTCACTTTGTTCAAAGGTGAAGCCATATATCCTTTTCGTGTTATTTTAACTGATAAAACGATTTTCGAAAACTTCAATTAATATTTTCCAAGAAGTCAAGAATTTTACTTCCAAACCGCCAACTTACTTACCGTCAGAAGAAAAAAACTGGCATTGAAGATATTGAGTACTCTTTTACTAGTAACGAGTACTCAAAAAATTAGTCAGCAACGAGTACTTGTAATCAAATACTCGTTACTTTCCCAACACTAAAGGATAGGAAATAAGCCTATCTGAAAGGAAAATAATTATTAAATTGTGGAAAGAAGGACAAAGCTCCAGAAAAACTGGTGAAACTATTGGAAGAACGTATTCTTCTGTCCAGCGCGTAATTAATAATTACAAAGAAACCAGCATTCTAGCTTCAAAGCTTCGGGCAGGGCGTCCAAAAAAATTATCCGTTCCGCAAGAGCGTAAAGTGGTCAAAATGGCAAAAAATGATCCCCGTATAATATCAACGAAAATTGTGGAAAATATTAAATCAATGTTTAAAAAAAAGCATCTGTGCCGAAACTTCCAGAAAAATATTACATAGAGGTGAATTTCATGGAAGAGTTGCTCGAAGAAAGCCGTATAACAGGTTGGCTGATAAGTCCCCGGTCTAACAAAGAAAAACACATTTTTTTTGTCAAAATTCGTTTTTATTATTCAACATAGTTCCCTTCAAGAGCGATACAACGATTATAACGACCTTCCAATTTTTTGATACCATTTTGGTAGTACTCCTTCGGTTTTGCCTCAAAATAGGCCTCAGTTTCGGCTATCACCTCTTCATTGCAGCCAAATTTTTTCCCTGTCATTCAAAATCATTTTGTGGATTTTTTTCATGTTTTCGTCGGTAACCACTTCTTTCGGGCTGCGTTCACCGTCCTCCGTGCTCATTTCACCACGCTTGAATTTTGCATACCAATCAATTATTGTTGATTTCCCTGGGGCAGAGTCCGAAAACTCATTATCAAGCCAAGTTTTTGCTTCCACCGTATTTTTTCCCTTCAGAAAACAGTATTTTATCAAAACACGAAATTCCTTTTATCCATTTTTTTGTTGTTGACAATAACAAAAGTTGCTTCACAAAACACGCTCTATCTCACAAACTAATTGACTTACAGACGTCAAATTTTGACACGAATCATTTGAAGGTTGGTACTATATAAAAACAATATGCATTGAATACTAGCTACGCCATCTATGTGTTAGGCCGGGGACTTATCAGCCAACCTGTTATGTCATTCATAAACAGAAAAAAGCGGATTGAATTCGCTAATTTTTTCATCAATAAGCCTCCAGAATTTTCGAAACAAATTATTTTCTCCGGCGTGAGCAAGTTCTGTATTTTTGGTATACAAGGTCGGCAAATAGTGTGAGCTGGAAAAACAAAATTTAGTTGGAACAGTGAAACACGGTGGTGGTGGAGTTATGGTGTGGGGGTGTATGGCTGCTAGTGGAGTGGGTCAATTAGATTTTACTGAATCCAAAATGGATAAATGGGGTTATCTCAACATTTTGAAAAAATTTGAAACCAAGTGCTGCTAAACTAGGGTTAGCAAAGACATTTTGGTTCCAACAAGATAACGATCCAAAGCATACATCGGAGGTCGTCAGTCTTTGGCTTCTGTATAATACACCAAAGCAGCTTAAAACACCACCCCAATCACCTGATCTCAACCCCATTGAGCATCTTTGGGATCTATTAGAGCAACAAATTCGTCAGCATAGTTTAACCAGCAAGGAGATGTTATGTCTTGCAGACAGAATGGCCGAAAATAACATCTGAAGAAACAGAGAAGTTGGTAAACTGCATGCCACATAGACTAACAGGTTGGCCGATAAGTCCCCGGTCTGACACATAGATGGCGTCTCTAGTTAGTAGTAGTATTAAATGCATATTATTTTTATATAGTACCAACCTTCAAATGATTCGTGTCAAAATTTGACGTCTTTAAGTCAATTAGTTTGTGAGATAGAGCGTCTTTTGTGAAGCAACGTTTGTTATTGTGAAAAAAATGGAAAAAAAAAGAATTTCGTGAAGGAAAAATACGGTGGAAGCAAAAACTTGGCTTGATAATGAGTTTCTGGACTCTGCCCCAGGGAAATCAACAATAATTGATTGGTATGCAAAATTCAAGCGTGTTGAAATGAGCACGGAGGACGGCGAAAGAAGTGGACGCCCGAAAGAGGTGGTTACCGACGAGAACATCAAAAAAATCGACAAAATGATTTTGAATGACCATAAAATGAAGTTGATCGAGATAGCAGAGGCCTTAAAGATATCAAAGGAACGTGTTGGTCATATCATTCATCAATATTTGGATATGCGGAAGCTCTGTGCAAAATGGGTGCCGGGCGTGCTCACATTTGACCAAACACAACGTGTTGATGATTCTGAGCGTTGTTTGCAGCTGTTAACTCGTACTACACCCGAGTTTTTTCGTCTATATATGGCAATGGATGAAACATGGCTCCATCACTACACTCCTGAGTCCAATCGACAGTCGGCTGAGTGGACAGCGACCGGTGAACCGTCTCCGAAGCGTGGAAAGACTCAAAAGTCCGCTGGCAAAGTAATGACCTCTGTTTTTTGTGGGATGCGCATGGAATAATTTTTATCGATTATCTTGAGAAGGGAAAAACCATCAACAGTGACTATTATATGGCGTTATTGGAGCGTTTGGAGGTCGAAATCGCGGCAAAACTGCCCCATATGAAGAAGAATAAAGTGTTGTTCCACCAAGACAACGCACCGTGCCACAAGTCATTGAGAACGATGGCAAAAATTCATGAATTGAGCTTCGAATTGCTTCCCCACCCACCGTATTCTCCAGATCTGGCCCCCAGCGACTTTTTCTTGTTCTCAGACCTCAAAAGAATGCTCGCAGGGAAAAATTTGGCTGCAAGAAAGGGGTGATCGCCGAAACTGAGGCCTATTTTGAGGCAAAGCCGAAGGAGTACTACCAAAATGGTATCAAAAAATTGGAAGGTCGTTATAATCGTTGTATCGCTCTTGAAGGGAACTATGTTGAATAATAAAAACGAATTTTGACAAAAAAATGTGTTTTTCTTTGTTAGACCGAATATATATAAAATATATATAAAATAGTTGATTTGATTTATAATTTTATTTTGTGTTCTTTAATCGGTTATAAAAGTTTGTTAGGTGAACGCTGACTTAATGGGTTATGTGTATATAAATATCTTCAATTCACTATTGCAATAATTAGACCACAAATCAATTAAAAAATAATTTCATTATTTTAATTTATTTATTAAAATTAATTATATTAAAACTAAATATATTTCACAAACATATTGAAAGGTAAAATTAGAAATACAAAACAGAACATAAAACTTAATAATTTAAATATATAATAGAAAGCTGTTTTTATAGGAACACACCGCGTAGCATGTATATCTGAAGGATATAGTGGTACTTGAAAATAAAGAAAATAATTTACAAAATAGTGAAAAAGATACACCATATTATAAGTGTACTTACAAAAAAAAAATTCCGCAACATATGCAAACACGTGTTTATTAAATTGTTTTGCTATGCTCTGCAAAAAACTTCTTGCAACGAAACCAACAGAAAACTGACTAAATTATGAGTTTCAAAAGCTTTGTTGTTGTTTGTTCCTAAGAATAACGGATAATTATCTCAGAGAGCTGTGCAAATCAATGCAGCCGCTAGTGAAAAATTGAGTGAAGTAGATTTTGGAAAAAAGTGGAGTAGATTGAATAAAATTGAAGTAGTCCGTCTGTTGAAATCACGCTAACTTCCGAACGAAACAAGCTATCGACTTGAAACTTGGCACAAGTAGTTGTTATTAATGTAGGTCGGATGGTATTGCAAATGGGCCATATTGGTCCACTTTTACGTATAGCCCCCATATAAGCGGACCCCCAAATTTGGCTTGCGATTGCTCTAAGAGAAGCAAATTGCATCCGATCCGGCTGAAATTTGGTACAAGGTGTTAGTATATGGTCTCTAACAACCATGCAAAAATTGGAAATAAAATTTAAAAAAAAAATTGTATAGAAATACATTTTTTACAAAATTTTCTATAGAAATAAAATTTTGACAAAATCAGTGCGACTGCTATACCCTGAAAGAAATGTTTTCTTTTCTGAGGAACGAAATTTTAGACAAGCAAAGATTTCTTTTGACACAAATTTTAGAGACTATCCTTGAATCGCTTATCAAAAATTCGGATTAGTTTGCCCTAAACGAAAATACTTTATACGAAAGGGAAATTTCGTTTGTCTAAAATTTCATTCTGGAGGAAAATATTTTTTCTTTGGGTGTACCCTGGAGAAGTTAAATCGGTCTATATCGATGCCTTGCCAAATGGACCGGTAAAAATAAATGCGATACAGATTTTTGAGGGTCTACAATACCAGTATATTTACATTTGCGAGCAAATCGGATAAAAACTACGGTTTGTAGAAGCCCTAGGAGTTAAATCTGGAGATCGGTCAATGAGGAGGCTATACTAAAACATGGGTCGACACACACCATATTCGGCTGACCTATTTGTGGTCAGCCGGATTCCAGAAGTCTTAGAAATAAATTCGGGAGTTAGGTCTATATGGGGGCTATACCAAAATAGGGACCAATACTCACCACCTCTTAATGTTCCTCAAATACCTCTAGAATTCCACTTTCAGACGAATTGGGTGAAAACTACGAATTCTAGAAGCCCAAGAAGTAAAATCGGGAGATCAGTCTATATAGGGGTTATACCAAAACATGGACCGATACGGACCATTTTCGACACACCTCTTTATGGTCCTAAGATACGTCTAGATTTCTAATTTCCGGAAAATTGGATAAAAACTGCGGATTCTAGAAGCCCAAGAAATAAAGAAACCAAAATATGGACCATTTGCGACACACCTATTCGTGATCTTAAAATACCTCTAGATTTTCAATTTCAAGCAAATCGGCTAGAAAATATAATCTCTAGACGCCCAAGAAGTAAAATCGAGAGATCGGTCTATATGGGGGTTATACCAAAAATTGAACCGATACAACTCAATTTCGGCACACATATTTGGGGTCCCAATACCATACAAAAATAACATTTTGCTCTTAAAACATGTTTGAGGTGATCATTTTCCTTTTTTGCGTGTGGGCATAAACCTTTAGACAATTCTAGACCTTCAAAGTTTCATTGGGTTATCCATAAAACTTCGAAATTAAATTAATTTTTTGTATAACATTAAAATGTGTGAGAGTGTGATGGATGCATCCATTCATTCATTCATATTGTCCAATATTTCATTCAGTTTATATTCCGGTGTGATTCTGATATCTTGATGCACTCACGTATCTAAAGCAAATGCAATCAACATAATTGATATGAAAAACCAGAAAATATATACGCAACCAAATGTTTTACATAGAAATACACACAATTGCAGAAATATTATTGCCAAATGGAAGCAACGACAGCTCCCCGTATTGCCAATTCTGCCAACAACAATCCTCCTCCTATCTATGCCTGTTGCTGTTGCTCCCAAATTCATTCTATATGAATTTCTCTAACATGAAAGTGTGGCATAGAATTGAAAACAAAGTCATGCCAAAGAAGAGAAACAAAAAAACATATTCAAATGAAATCAACAATCTCATCGGGTATTTCATCCCAAGGAAGGAGTTACTCCAATGGACATACCAACTCACAATGCTACAAATCAATCAACTGCTGATGATGTTACTATTCCCTGCCTACTGCAAACGGATGCACTCCAAAGGGAGTTGGGGACTATTCTATTGCGATGAAGTAAAGCGGAATGGAATGGTTTTGGGCCGTTATACAATCCTGAATTGCATTGGAATTGCCATATCCATTGCTGTTGTTGTTACTGCTGCTTCTATTGGTTGTGGTGGTGTAATCTTTTGTAAAATTAATCAAAACATAAAATAAAATCATAAAGGAAAAACTACGTTCAACAACAATAGCTTGGGAACATCATCCCATATCGGGTTCCATCACCACTCCTCCTTGTCTTTGGCAAAGAACGGTGATCTGGGGGAAATCCAGAAAGTTATCGTAATAATTTTCATTTATGAAGTACTGCAAAATAGCACAGTATTCCGAAGGCATACAAATTATTTTTCAATTTTATTTTATTAATATGAATAATTTAGTTTGAGCAAACTTGTCATGCAGAAGCCTGAAAGAGGGCTACAAAAGGGGAAACGGGGGGAAAATTTTAGACGGCAGTGACCTTAAGCAGAATCAACATTGTCGAGGGGATGTGATAGGGAAAATAGGGTTGAGACTTTGATCGGAATCCCAATCGAGATACAATACAAGACATATGGGAACATGGGTCAGAAGGGAGGAAAAGTGTTACCTTCTTAAGTTACAGCACCCATGTGTCGGAAGAGATTATGGCCACTAGAGGATGACCCTATGTTTGAGCAAATTTTTATGCAGAAACCTGGAGAAACGGGCTAGAATGCTGTGAACTTTAGCAGAACAACCGTAATCAAGGGGCATGTGATACGAAAAACAGAGTTTTGACCTTAATCGGTATACCAATCTAAATTAACATGGCATTATGAATGGGGAGAAGATCGTGGTCGGACAGGAAAGCAAGACACTTGGGAACGGTGGTCAGAAGGGACGAAAAGTTTGACCTTCGCCGCGGCCATATCTTAAGTTACTACAACCGTGTGTCGAAACGGGTTTATGACCACTAAAGAATGATTTTTAGTTTGAGCAAACGTTTTATGCAGAAACTGGAAATAGGGGTACAACAATTGAAACCTGGAGAAACAGGCTAGAAGGCTGTGAAATTGACTAGAACACCCATCGAGGCGCTTGTGATGTTAAAAACAGGAGCGTAAGCTTGATCGGAATCCTAATCGAAACTAACATGGCGTTAGGAATGGGGGGATAATCGAGAACACGGGTCAGAAGGAAGGAATGACCTTGGCCGCTGTCGGGTCTTAAGTCAATACAACCGTGTGTCGAAACGGGATTATGACCACTATAGGATGATGCTTACTTTTGGCAATTGTTTTATGCAGAAACCGGAAATAACATAAGTACCCAAAAGTTGAATCCTGGGGAAACGGGCTAGAAGGCTGTGAACTTGGGTATAAACCCATCGCAGAGGGGCATGTGATGGGAAAAACAGGGACCCTAATCTAAATTAACATGGCATTATGAATGGGGAGAGGATCGTAATCAGGGTCAGAAAACAAGACACACGGGAACGTGGGAAGAAAGGCAGGAAGACGGTCATGCCTTCCTTTCTTCCTTCCTTCTGACTACTCTCGGATCTTAGTTTGAGAAAACGTTCTATATGGTCAAGGGAAGTAGGGAAATAAAAGTTGAAACCTGGAGAAACGGGCTAGAATGCTATGAACTTGACTAGATCACCCATCGTCGAGGGGCATGCGATGTTAAAAACAGGAGTGTAAGCTTGATCGGAATTGAGATCGGGGTCGGAACATAGGTCAGATGGAAGGAATGACCCTAGCCGCTGTCGGATCTTAAGTCAATACTACCGTGTGTCGAAACGGGATTATGACCACTATAGGATGAGCCTTAGTTTGAGGAAAGGTTCTATGCAGAAACCGGAAATAAGGTCCCAAAAGTTGAATTCTGGGGAAACGGACTAGAAGGCTATGAACTTGAGCAATGATTAACATATTAACAATGATAGGGATTCCTTAATCAGAATCCCAACCATAATTAACAACACGCTAGGAACGGGGTGAAGAACGTGACCGTGGTTGAAACACAATGAATATGGGAACGTGGGTCAGAAGGTAGGAAAACCGTTACCTTAATTGCGGTCAGGCGATGTGATAGCCACAACCCTGTGTCGAGAAGGGATTATGACTACGAGATGGTGGCCCTGATGCGGAACGATTTGCAGTATCGTGGGTGGTCAATGGTTTTTATGCCCGCCTTGCATACACAGTTTCGTGGGTTCAAACCCAGTTTCGAAACAATTCAAACACCAAAAAGTTTTTCAGCGGTGGATTATCCCACCGCAGTAATGCTGGTGACATTTCTGAGTGTTTCAAAGCTTCTCTAAGTGGTTTCACTGCAATGTGGAACGCCGTTCGGACGGCTACAAATTTTTGTAGTTCTAGATAGAATTATATCGCACCAGATTTGGTTTTTGTATGGCAGGTCTTCGGCCAGTATTTAAGACTTTCTCCCATGGATTAGAGTCCGATGTGGGCTAACGTGATTCCCAAGAGATTCATACCCAGTAACACATATTTAATTTTTTTTAAACTTCCTATTTTTCCCATCAGTTATGGTTCATTTTCACACGATCAAAAAATCAGAAGTGAAAGTGAGCCCTGGTTAAGGCTGCCAATAAAATATTAAGAAAAATCGTCACTTTTTCCCGAAAAAATCGTCATAATCGGCACTTGCATTTTAAAAATCGTTAAAAAATCGGGAATTTAAATAATATTAAAATAAAACGTATGTTTTGGTTACGCATTCTGAGTAAGCATATCCGAAAAGTATGCGATCGCCATCCAGTAACTATTTGTATATTCTAAATTCCATCTTCTAAACATTAAAAACAATAAATGCATCCAGATTTTATATCGCAACCAACATAGTAACATAGTTAGGGTATAACTTTGATCCGAACAAAAATGTGCCTTTCAGAAATATTGATGTTAGACTCCATAAAACATACTGATTCATCGTCGGTCTGTCTATGTATTTTTCGCAGGATTCCGGTCCAATTCTTTTCATGAAACTTACTTCAGTGCTCTTTTTTGCACAAGTACGAGCGCTATTGAATTTGGAGAAAAATCGGATCCAATTTAGATAAGGCCCCCATTTATATGTATCGCCCGATTTCAACCAATGGGGTCGTGTTGAGCCTATTTACTAAACGGTCGACTTCAAATTTAATGCAAGGTAATTAGGAAACCTTAAAGTAAGCAACATTTCATCAAAATCGGTTCAGATTTCGAATTCGCTCGATTTTCCCACATTTTTGAACGGAGTAAATATCGTCATTTTCGAAGCAAAAATCGGAAACTCCTATTTTTTGAGTTAAAAATCGTCAAAATGCCGATAAATCGGCAGCCCTGGTCTTAACTCATATTCACTATGAAGCTTTGTCCCACATTTAAGGTCCTGGTTCATTTGAGGTTTGGAGCTTATTTCCTGGGGCCCATTTTTATACCACGGACAGATTCCAAACAGTCTACAAAAGGGCCTAACGCAATTTAAAAGTGATATAAGTTGAAGGCCTTCGGCCGGGGTTAGAGGCTTTTCTTTTTCTGGTTTTAAAACACAATATTTTTCCACCGGTGACAGAGCAGCTACGAAGGCAGTTCGGAAACTACTTAGCCTAGCACATAAAGCGCGGTATAAACAGAAAAAAGTTAAGTGTTTTGGAAACTTCCATCTCTGTTATGAATACATGTTAAATTTTGTTTCAATCTGGCAACTCCTTCATATAGAAACAGCATCCGCAATTTTTTTACAATGAAAAAATTAGTAATGCGTGCTGTCATTAAATATTTACATAATAAAGGTTTATCGGGACAAGAATATATGATATGGTGAATGTGTTAGGTGAAAGTGCTCCTTCATATGCAACAGTAAAAAATTGGGTTGCTGAATTTAAACGTGGTCGTACAAGCATTGAAGATGAACCACGTAGTGGGCGTCCAAAAACAGCAACAACAGAAATTGCAGCCAAAGTGCATGATATGGTATTAAATGATCGACGAATAAAAGTGCGTGAAATTGCTAATATCATGGGCATCTCAAATGATCGATTCCATTTAATTTTGCATGAAGAACTACAGATGAAAAAGCTTTCTGCAAGATGGGTGCCGCATTTGTTAACAGTCGATCAAAAACGCATAAGAATGAATATTTCTCAAGCTAGTTTGGATCGTTTTAAGCGAAATAAAATGGATTTTAAGCGTCGTTTCATAACTGTTGATGAGACATGGATCCACCACTATACTCCAGGGACAAAAGAACAATTCAAACAATGGACTGAAGCTGGAGGTGGAGGAAGTGTCCCAAAGAAGGAAAAAACAATTCAATCGGCTGGTAAGGTTATGGCGACGGTTTTTTTTTTGGGACTTCAAAGGTATTTTAACAGGTTGGCTGATAAGTCCCCGGTCTGACACATAGATGGCGCCGCTAGTATTAAATGAATATTATTTTTATATAGTACCAACCTTGAAATGATTCGTGTCAAAACTTGACGTCTGTAAGTCAATTAGTTTGTGAGATAGAGCGTCTTTTGTGAAGTAACTTTTGTTATTATGAAAAAAAATGGAAAAAAAGGAATTTCGTGTTTTGATAAAATACTGTCTTCTGAAGGGGAAAAAATACGGTGGAAGCAAATACTTGGCTTGATAACGAGTTTCCGGACTCTGCCCCAGGGAAATCAACAATAATTTATTGGTATGCAAAATTCAAGCGTGGACGCCCGAAAGAGGTGGTTACCGACGAAAACATCAAAAAAATCCACAAAATGATTTTGAATGACCGTAAAATGAAATTGATCGAGATAGCAGAGGCCTTAAAGATATGAAAGGGACGTGTTGGTCATATCATTCATCATTTGGATATGCGGAAGCTCTGTGCAAAATGGGTGCCGCGCGAGCTCACATTTGACCAAAAACAACAACGTGTTGATGATTCTGAGCGGTGTTTGCAGCTGTTAACTCGCAATACACCCGAGTTTTTCCGTCGATATGTGACAATGGATGAAACATGGCTCCATCACTACACTCCTGAGTCCAATCGACAGTCGGCTGAGTGGACAGCGACCGGTGAACCGTCTCCGAAGCGTGGAAAAATTCAAAAGTCCGTTGGCAAAGTAATGGCCTCTGTTTTTTGGGATGCGCATGGAATAATTTTTATCGATTATCTTGAGAAGGGAAAAACCATCAACAGTGACTATTATATGGTGTTATTGGAGCGTTTGAAGGTCGAAATCGCGGCAAAACGGCCCCATATGAAGAAGAAAAAAGTGTTGTTCCACCAAAGACAACGCACCGTGCGACAAGTCATTGAGAACGATGGCAAAAATTCATGAATTGGGCTTCGAATTGCTTCCCCACCCACCGTATTCTCCAGATCTGGCCCCAGCGACTTTTTCTTGTTCTCAGACCTCAAAAGGATGCTCGCAGGGAAAAAATTTGGCTGCAATGAAGAGGTGATCGCCGAAACTGAGGCCTATTTTGAGGCAAAACCGAAGGAGTACTACCAAAATGGTATCAAAAAATTGGAAGGTCGTTATAATCGTTGTATCGCTCTTGAAGGGAACTATGTTGAATAATAAAAACCAATTTTGACAAAAAAATGTGTTTTTCTTTGTTAGACCGGGGACTTATCAGCCAACCTGTTACTCCAGAGACAAAAGAACAATCCAATCAATGGACTGACGCTGGATGAAGTGTCCCAAAGAAGGCAATTCAATCGGCTGGTAAGATTATGGCAACGGTTTTTTGGGACTTCAAAGGTATTCTATTGCTTGACTATCTACAAAAGGGTAAAACAATAAATACTATTGCAACCTTTTGGGTCACTTCGTCAGATTCGAGAAAAACATCCTGGCTTACAACACAAAAAAATAATTGTTTATCAAGACAACGCACCAGCGCACAAGAGGGTTTTAACAATGGCTAAAATCAACGAATTAAAGTGCGAGTTGCTTGACCCACCTTATTCTCCTGATTTAGCTCCCAGTGACTTTTACTTGTTCCCAAATCTAAAAAAAAATCCTTGCTGGCAAGCGTTTTACCTCAAATGAAGATGCAATTACAGTAGTAAACCACTATTTTGAAGACCTTGAGGAAAGCGTTGGACTAAGTGTATTGAAGTTTCAAAAGGTTATATTGAAAAATAAAAATATTTTTGAAAAACTAACTATTCTCTTTCTTTGATAGGCTAAGAAGTTTCCGAACCGCTCTCGTATTGATCGCGGTCGGAACAAATGCTGGTGTAACCATGACTGCGATAAAGGGAAACGACGTAACTTTAAACGCATTAGGAACACAAATCACAGCAACTGTGTCTCTTTGGTCATATAAGGTCACATTGGACCATAATAGCAACGAGAACACAGGTCAAATTACGTATTAGCGGGACATGATTTTGATCGGTTGGGGATCAGCTAGTGAGAAAGAAGTAACTGCGACCGTGGTCCAATAACACATGTCAATGACGCGTACACAGATCAAATGTTAACCGGTAACCGTGAGAAGTCATGAATCGGAAAGCTGGGAATGTGATGGGAATGTGTTGTAGGACCAATAATTTTGTTGACCACACTGTTAGAAAAATATGTTTTTCATATGTTCCGATATAATCAAAATGTGTTTCGGGCACAATTTTAAAACACAATATATTTATGTACAAACATGTAATGTTTGTACATAAACATAAACACTAAATGTTTGGGACATCTATGTTAATATGTTAGAATATATTATTTTTGGGGCATGAATGTTTCATAAAAATCATATGTGTGAATGCAAACATATGTATATAAATTTACAAATTTCGACTAAACATACATATGTTGTGATATTTTATTCAAAGCGACAGAGAGAGAGTATAGAGAAAGAAATAGAGATGGAAACCGGGAGAGTTGACGAAAGATATCAACATAACACAGCGAAAGAATAAAAAGAGAACCATTTCTGTGAAACCGCTTGAATGTTGTTTCGGAAAATTGTTTTATGATAAAGCCAAAAATTTGATATGCTTAAGTCTAAATATTATTTAATTTGAATAAAGAGAATAGACATTCGGATCCAAGAGAACAGACATTTGAAAAACAAACAGCAAATGTTTTCGCCTTGCACGCAAAGAAAAAAAAACGTTTGGAAAACGTGTACCGAAAACGTTTTTCTTTTGTTAGAGTTTTTTGAATTGCTTCGAAAATTTTAAACTTTTATCACCTCGTTACAAAATTTTTGTTACAAAATTTTTATTTTTTCAATAAAAAAAGTTATTTTTGAAACAACAACACAGTCCATTTCGTTTATATCAAACACTGTTCTTTTCTGACTTTAGGTCTTTAATAAGACACATTTTACAGTTCAAAATTTAATATACTACAATGTAATGTTGAACATTTTTTCGGAATCTTCCGAACATATCTGGAATATGTGTAAAAAAAAAACAAAAAAAAAAAACTTTGGCCGAAGCAGGGATCGAACCCACGACCCTTGGCATGCAAGTCGGACGTAGCAACCACTGCTCCACGGTCCCAAACTAAATGTTTGTTTCTGTTAAATAAACTTTGTTTATTCGGTTCGTGGGCGCCGCAAGCTATGCTATATAAATATAACTTATATGGATATTTATCTATTGATGACCATAACAGGTACATAGCTCAGTGGTTAGTGTGTTGGCTTACAAAGTGCATGATCCGCGGTTCGATTCTCCGTCCAGGCGAAAGGTAAAAAAAATTTTTAAATTTATAAAATCGTATAATTTCTTCTACATTGTTGGTATTACAGGAAAAGGTGTTAAGAACTAAAAAAACATCGTGGATGTGAGAAAGATGTGAGGGAAAATGTAATTAGCAAGAAAACAATGTTTTTTTTTTGAGTTTGTCTTTATGAAAATGTTTTTACATCCTGGAAAAGAATAAACGTTTATCACAAAAAGTATAAACTTTTCTTCCAAATACACTTCCTTACAGCGAAAAGCAAATGAGAAACGAACTTTGCTTGTCTAAAATTTCGTTTGGGAGGAAAGAATTATTTTTTTGCGTGTGAGAGCAGCATTTTATGTGTGTGTGGACATGTGTTTTGTTTATCATTTTGGCATTATGGGCACAATTTTTTTCTTGGTTCGTTAAAAGAAATCATGGGTCTTCATAAAAATAACGAAAGGGCACTATACTCTTTTTAGAGTCTGGACAGTAAAATGAAATAAGGAGGAAATAGTGAAGAATTACACAGTAAAATGTATAAAAACAAAGTATGGTTCCTCTTTATTAATAAGTAGTCCACGAGGAGTTGACGGACACCTTCAAATATAACAGCGGGCATTAAGTTCGAGTTTTGCAGCTAAAACAATTTAAAAAGTTTATTTTCTTTAAAATGAATTATTAAAGAAAAATAAAAGGCATTTTAGAGCGATGGTGTTAAATGCTAGTAAAAAACTGTTCACGCCTAAATAAATTTATGTTTATATTATAAAATTATTTATGTATGTTTATACTCGACTCCACATTCTTCTTTTGTTCGATTTTTTGAATTCCTTCCAAATTTTAAAGTTTTGTACCAAAAGCAGTTTTTTGTTACAAAATTGTTATTTTAGAAATAAAAAAATAATATTTTATCCAAAAATCGGTCAATTTCGTTTATATCAAGCACTGTTACTGACTATAAATCTTTAATGTGGGTTAATTTCGAAGTTTCATTATAAAAATTTAATATAGAATAAATATAAATGTGTAAATTAACAAAAAGTGTTCGCTCGGAGCAGGGATTGAACCCACGACCCTTTGCATGCAAGGCATACATGCTAACCACTGCTCCACGTGGCAAACAAATGTATGTTTCTGTTAAATAATGTTATGTTTGCATGGGCTCGTGGGCGCTGCAAACTATCTATATATATAAAATTCTATCTATGTTTGTTTATTTGTTTGTTTGTTTGTATGTTCCGAGTTGGCTCCGAAACGGCTGAACCGATTTACTTGAAACTTTCAGAGATCGTAGGGGGCGTCCATGTGGTGAAAATAGGGTGCCTCATTTTTTGACACCTGGTCGCGGAGGGGGGCCTCCCCTTTGTCGGACTTTTTGAAAATTGGACCAAAGTTGACCAATTTGCTTGAAATTTACTACTTTATATTTCGATATTTTGTGGCGGAGGGGGACCTCCCCTTTGTTCGACTTTTTTTAAGTACAGTGAAAAAACTAAAAATCTCTAAATTATCTGAGATTTACAGAGAACATGCAGTGAGGTTATGGAATTAATATGGGGTACTTGATGATTTCATACATGGACGGGGAGGGGACCTCCCCCTTGCCCTACTTTTTGAAACTTGGAAAAAAATTATGCGACTTGCTTGAAATTTTCGTTAAATGTTGGGGTTGGCATCTAGACAAAAATCCGCTACATTATTTTTCGATATTTGGTCGGGGAGGGGGACCACCCCTTTGCCCGACTTTTTTTTAAGGTACAGTGACAACAAAACTAAACTCCCCCGACTGAAATTTTACGGAAAAAATGGGTGAGAATATGAAATTTATATCAGGTTCCTGATTTTTTAATAAAAATAAAAGGGCATAGGGAGACATCCGCTTCATACAGAGAAACAATTAAACTTTACCGAGTTACTTGAAATTTACAGAGGACTGGGGAGAGGTTACGATATTAATAGTTGATACCTGATTTTGCGATATTTGGACGGAAGAGAAGCCGCCCCCTTTAGGCTTATAATTTGCTTGACATTTTCTGAGATACGCTACATCACTTTTCGATATTTGGACGGGGAGGAGGTACTCCTCTAAAACTGCAAAAAAAAATTTAAGTTTTCTTGAAATTTACAAAGGCAATGGGGGAAGGTTATGAACGAAGAGGCAACCTTCCTTGCCCCACACTTGAAGGAAAGTTTCAAGAATTTTCAGGGAAGGTTAGGGGTGCTATTCACTACGGTGTTTGTCAGTATTGTATCGGGGAAAGTGACGCCCTTTTAAAAAAATAGAGCAAAATTTAAACATCTCCGATCTACTTGAAATTTACAGGGAACGTGGGAGGAGGTGATTAAATTTATACATGATTTTTAAATTGGTATTTGATTTTTCGATATCTGGTTGGGGAAGGGGAAAATTGAAATAAACTTTGTCGATTTACTTCGATAGAATTTATAGGGACCATTGAGTAGTTGTGAAATTAATATAGGGTACGTGATAGTCCGATATCAGGTCGGAGTGGAGCAAAGGTGGGCAGAGGGTTCCCTTTTGTTCGTTTTTTTTCTTAAATTGAAAGTAGAGGGTTGTCCATAAATGGGAACTCGGTACATAATTTTATGTATTTTGCACAGGCTTCTGCCAGACATCTTTTTAGTAAAGAACTTAAATTTACATGAAATTGGCAGCCAACGTAGAGGGTGCATAATTTTCCAACATTTTAGCAAATGTTAAAGTGGTAAAATTGTTTACTACTTTTACTTTTTCCAATTTATTGGATGAGAAACAGTAATTCTTTGTGTGTTACTATAATATAGTGCTTAACTTTCAGATTTGTTGAGGAGAAGGATACCTTTCCTTGACAAGCCACTTTTCGATTTTTTTAGCACGAAGGATATGGTTCTCTAAGTTAACGCAAAATGTTCCTACAAATACGCTTCGCAAGGCGCAGCGAAGCGGGCCGGGATACGCTAGTGCTATATAAATGTAACTTATAACGACAATTATCTATTGGTGACTATAACAGCTACGTAGTCCAGTGGATAGTGTGTTGGCTTACAAACTGTAGGGTCCTCGGTTCGATTCTCCGTGCAGGCGAAAGGTAAAATTTAAAAAAATGTATAAAAGTGAAAAATTTCTTCAACATTATTTGTATTACAGAAAAAGGTGCCTAGAACTAAAATATTTCGTGGAAGTGAAAATTACGAGTATGTTAGGCATTCCAAGTATATAATATTTTTGGGCTCAAAATGCTTCCAAACATATAATATGTTCACATAAAACAAACATATTAATGTTTCGGCAGTATCCAATAATATATGTGCTTCCTGCAAAATATGTTTGGAACATATATTAAAGAAGCGATTTTTTTTGAGGGTGCATGTTCTGGTAAATTATACAGAATAATCATGATTAAAAACTTTGCAAATATCGCTTCAATGTTTTCCAAACACTATACAGGGGGGGGGGGGGCAAAATAAAATGCAAATCATATCCTTGTTGTCTCCTTTTAATTCAACCAAGCTAAAATAGTGCAATAAAGAAAGAAGGCAGCTACCAGCAACTGGCACAGAGGGAGAAGACACACACACACACACAAACATACGCAGTAAAGACATTTGCTAGTGAAACTCTAGCTCAAACGGCAAACAAATAAAAACTGTCAACTAGAATCTCATTTGTTACTCTGATTATACTGTTGTGTTTGGTCGTTTCCTGTTCCAAGCTAGATGCCAACATAATGTGGCAGGCAGGCAGGAAACTTTTAAACGCACACACTCACCCACACAAAGCTCAGCTCTTGCACCGGGGAGAAAACGGAAGCTATGGAAGGTAGCTGAAAAATCATCACCGTAGCCCAACATCATCACAAATGTCTAGAAATTCAAGACAATGCTTTTGAACAATGAACGAATGAATGACTTTTTTCCAGATTTCATTGTTCTGTGTCCTGGCGTGTTTGTTGTTGTTGCTGGCATGTCCTTTCTGCCGCTGGTGCTTGTTGGGCTTTTGGGCTGGTGTTTCGTTTTTTTTTTTGTTTTTGTTGTATGGCATCCTTATAGCGTTAAAATGAAATCATAAAAACATAAACATAATCACAATAATAATCATCCTCATCATTTTTTCCATTGTAGTTGTTGTGGATTTTTTTTTATAATTTCCAACATGGGACATAGAACTGAGTACGTGCGTCGTAGTATGCGAAGGCAGCGACAGAAAAGAAGGCGTGTTCCTCCTTTTTGCTCTCTCTCTACGGATTGTGGTTTGAGGATATGGACAAAAACAAAGGAAGACTACGACGACAATGACTAGCAACAACTACAAAAAAAAACAAATCATATTAGAAAAATCCTTAGACGGGGTGTCTGTTAGCATTGGAGTGGAAAATGTGCTCAAGATTAAACAAATGCAAGAATAATCCATCGGAAGGGTGAATGTTTCCCACTTAGCTTACTTGAAGAATGTTACAGAGAACGATATATAGAAGTGTTTCGTATTATAATCAATATTTTAAATTAATTATATATGAAATGTAAACGATGTTAAACTCAATATCCAAATGTTGGTTTTTAAGGTCATTCAATAGGAATTCGGGTATTGCCCGATTCTATTTGTAGTTCAATGACAAGGCACCTCCTTTTTATAGCCGAGTCCGAATCACGGTTGCCGAGTCCGAATCACGGTAGAATTCTACCAAAAATGGTAGATTTTTTACTGTTTGGTAGATTGGTAGAATTCTTGATATTTTGGTAGATTTTGCAAAATACTCCTCTCCAACTAAGATATACTTCAATTTTTATAGAAATACAATTTTGACAAAATTTTCTATAAAAAAAAAATTGTAAAAAAAAATTTTGACAAAATTTTCCATAGAAAAAATTTTGAGAAAATATAGAAAAAATGTTCCATAGAAAAACATTTTGAGAAAATTTTCTCTAGAAAACAAAATTCACAAAATTTTCTATAGAAATAAAATTTTGACAATATTTTCTATAAAAAAACATCTTGAGAAAAATTTCTATAGATTTTGTTTAATATTGGTTTGTACTGTAATCATATTTGTTGTTTTGATCTCAGCTTTAAAACCATTGCGTTGACTAAACTACAAGAGTAGCTTAACCAACAGAGGAAAATAATGTTTGTCAAATTTATTTGGGCAAAGCCCTATAAGCTGCAACATGGTTGGATGGACGCACGTTTCGGAATTACAATATTCCTCATTAGCATCCTCTACTTGCGGCAAAACTATCAACAAATTATCAGAATAAATTCGGGTAGTTGTAGTTTAGTCAACGTAATTGTTTTAAAGCTGAGATCAAAACAAGAAAAAAATCTTGACAAAGTTTTCTGTAGAAAAACAAGTAAGGAAAGTCTAAAGTCGGGCGGGGCCGACTATATTATACCCTGCACCACTTTGTCCGTCAAATGTGTTGGGTGCTATATATAAAGGTTTGTCCCAAATACATACATTTAAATATCACCCGATTTGGACAGAATTTAATAGACTTTTACAAAATCTATAGACTCAAAATTTAAGTTGGCTAATGCACTAAGGTGGAACACAATTTTAGTAAAAAACTAACTTATAATACCCTGTTCCACAGTGTGGCGCAGGATATAAATATGGGAAACATTTAAATCTGAAGCAATTTTAAGGAAACTTCGCAAAAGTTTTATAAGTTTAGGAAAATTAGAGTCATTTTTACAACTTTTCGACTAAGCAGTGGCGATTTAACAAGGAAAATGTTGGTATTTTGACCATATTTGTCGAAATCAAAAAAAAGATATATATGGGAGCTATATCTAAATCTGAACCGATTTCAATCAAATTTGGCACACATAACTATATTACTAATTGTACTCCTAGTGCAAAATTTCAACCAAATTGGGCCAAAACTCTGGCTTTTAGGACCATATTAGTCCATATCGGGCGAAAGATATATATGGGAGCTATATCTAAATCTGAACCGATTTCAATCAAATTTTGCACGCTTGACTATACTACTAATTGTTATGTTTGTACAAAATTTCAAGCAAATCGGTATAAAACTCTGGCTGCTGGGTCCATATTAATGCATATCGGGCGAAAGATATATATGGGATCTATATCTAAATCTGAACCGATTTGTTCCAAAAGCAATAGGGTTCTATTCTGACCCAAATTAGGAACATGTGCCAAATTTGAAGGCGATTGGACTTAAATTGCGATCTAGACTTTGATCACAAAAATGTGTTCACAGACAGACGGACGGACGGACGGACAGACATACAGACGGACATGGTTATATCGACTTAGGAACCCACCCTGAGCATTATTGCCAAAGACACCATGTGTCTATCACGTCTCCTTCTGGGTGTTACAAACATATGTACTAACTTATAATACCCTGTACCACAGTGTGGCGCAGGGTATAAATATGGGAAACATTTAAATCTGAAGCAATTTTAAGGAAACTTCGCAAAAGTTTATTTATGATTTATCGCTCGATATATATGTATTAGAAGTTTAGGAAAATTAGAGTAATTTTTACAACTTTTCGACTAAGCAGTGGCGATTTAACAAGGAAAATGTTGGTATTTTGACCATTTTTGTTGAAATCAGAAAAACATATATATGGGAGCTATATCTAAATCTGAACCGATTTCAATCAAATTTGGCACGCATAGCAACAATGGTAATTCTACTCTCTGTTCAAAATTTCAACTAAATCGGAGTTAAAAATTGGCCTCTGTGGTCATATGAGTGTAAATCGGGCGAAAGCTATATATGTGGGAGATATATCCAAATCTGAACCGATTTCAACCAAATTTGGCACGCATAGTTACAATGCTAATTCTACTCCCTGTTCAAAATTTCAACTAAATCGGAGCAAAAAATTGGCATCTGTGGTCATATGAGTGTAAATCGGGCGAAAGCTATATTTGGGAGATATATCTAAATCTGAACCTATTTCAACCAAATTTGGCACGCATTGCTACAATGCTAATTCTACTCACTGTTCAAAATTTCAACTAAATCGGAGCAAAAAATTGGCCTCTGTGGTCATATGAGTGTAAATCGGGCGAAAGTTATATATGGGAGATATATCCAAATCTGAACCGATTTCAACCAAATTTGGCACGCATAGTTACAATGCTAATTCTACTCCCTATGCAAAATTTCAACTAAATCGGAGCAAAAAATTGGCCTCTGTGGGCAAATGAGTGTAAATCGGGCGAAAGCTATATATGGGAGCTATATCTAAATCTGAACTGATTTGGCTGATATTTTGCAAGTTTTTTGAGACACATAAAATATTCGGATGTACGGAATTTGAGGAAGATCGGTTGATATACACGCCAATTATGACCAGATCGGTGAAAAATATATATATGGCAGCTATATCTAAATCTGAACCGATTTTTTCCAAAATCAATAGGGATCGTCTTTGAGCCAAAACAGGACCATGTACCAAATTATAGGACAATCGGACTAAAACTGCGAACTGTACTTCGCACACAAAAATACATCAATAGACAGACAGACGGACATCGCTAAATCGACTCAGAATTTAATTCTAAGCCGATCCGTATACTAAAAGGTTGGTCTATGATTACTCCTCCTTGGCGTTACATACAAATTCACAAACTTATTATACCCTGTACCACAGTAGTGGTGAAGGGTATAAAAAGTCAATTGTGATTCTCATGTTTGCTCCCGATGCAAATTATAGTGTCTTGAAATAAGCCGAAGTCAAAATGACAAAGAAAGACGTTACAGTACAAACAAGTACAGTATGTCAAGAAAGTCTTTTGACATTGCCAAATATTTCAAATTCTAGAAATAATTGAAATATTAAATATTTTATTAAATTTTTAATTCTGTGTACGTATGTATACTTTGCAAAATACATAATAAAATATTTTTTTAAAATTTCATTATATTTAATTTTGGAACAAAACATAATTTTTATCCCATTGTCAAAACACTTTCTTGACAAACTGTATATAAAGCAGTAAGTTCGGCCGGGCCGAATCTTAAATACCCACCACCATGAACCAAATATTAGGATTTCCTTTGAAATTTCAGGAGGGCTTGAGGACTTGAGGACACTTCCCGAAGATACATTTAAAGATTTCACCTATGAGGACTATATCAGATTCTGGATTTATAAGAACCATTTTTGTTTGAGTTTTAGAGGAATCATTAACATCTCTTGTAAGTGTGCAAGAAAATTATAAAATAACGTCTTGATTTGAAATTTTAAATCTGTAGATTTTCACCCGAAAAATAAAATCTGGAAATTTTACATTGAGTTTCAAGCAATTTTCATGATCAGTGCGCCTTCTATACTCACAAGAAGTGAAATTGGTCTATACACACAAAAAAAGTTTTTTCTGATTCAATCACGAAATTAATTGATCCAATTAATTTTTTTAATTGAAATGTCTTCAATCACGAAAATGATAGTATCAATCGGAGTTTTAATTGGGCATAGAAAAAATTCTTGATTAAAAAATTAATTGATTTCATTACCAAATTTCAATTAATTTTTTAATTGATTCAATTAAAAATTTAATTGTTGTTGATTGCAAAACTCAATTAATTTATTAATTTAAAAAGGTAACTATTTTCAATTACATTTTGAATTGGATTAGAATTTTTATATGGATTAACAATTGATTGTTTGAAAAAAAAATTTTTTAATTAAAAATTTAAAAAAATGTTCATCACTTTTTTAACTGACTTAATCTTCCGAATTTGATTAAAAAGATAATTGTATCAATTAATTTTTTTAATTTAAAATTTAAAAATTTTCAATCATTGACTTAATTAACTTAATGTTTCTATCATGATTAAAAAGTTAATTGTATCAATTAATTTATTAATTGAAAAAATTTTCAACTTCAATTAACTTTTTAATTGGAAATATTTTGGTGATATTTTTTTCTGTGTATGGAGGCATTACCAAATGGACCGATAAAAACTTAATCCGATACACGTTTTTGTGAGCCTTAAATACGAGAATATTTACAATTTCAGGCAAATCGGATAAAAACTACGGTTTCTAGAAACCTAAGGAGTTAAATCGGGAAATCGTTCTTATGGGGGCTATACTAAAATACCGACCGATACTAACCGTTTTCGGCACACCTCTTTATGGCCCAAAAATACCTCTAGATTTCCAATTTCAGGCAAATTGGATAAAAACTACGGTTTATATAAGCCCAAGAAGTAAAATCGGGAGGTCGGTTTATATGGGGGCTATACCAAAACATGGACCGACACTCACCATTTTTGGCACACCTCTTCAAGGTCCCAAAATATCTCTAGATTTTCAATTTCGCGCAAATTAGATGAAAACTACGGTTTCTATAAGCGAAAGACCCCAAATCGGGAGGTCGGTTTATATGGGGGCTATACCAAACCATGGACCGACACTCACCATTTTTGGCACACCTCTTCAAGGTCCCAAAATACCTCTAGATTTTCCATTTCGCGCAAATTGGATGAAAACAACGGTTTCTATAAGCGAAAGACCCCAAATCGGGAGGTCGGTTTATATGGGGGCTATACCAAAACATGGACCGACACTCACCATTTTTGGCACACCTCTTCAAGGTCCCAAAATATCTCTAGATTTTCAATATCGCGCAAATTGGATGAAAACTACGGTTTCTATAAGCGAAAGACCCCGAATCGGGAGGTCGGTTTATATGGGGGCTATACCAAAACATGGCCCGATATAGCCCATCTTCGAACTTGACCTGCGCGCAGACAAAAGACGATTCTGTGCCAAATTTCAGGACGATAGCTCCATTATTGAATGCTGTAGCGTGATTACAACAGACAGACAGACGGACATGCTTATATCGTCTTAGAATTTCTCCCTGATCAAGAATATATATACTTTATATAGTCGGAAATCGATATTTCGATGCGTTACAAACGGAATGACAAACTTATTATACCCCGTCACCATTCTATGGTGGTGGGTATAAAAATAAGGATGACTTTCCAGGGTCAAAGAAGAAAGAATTTCTCCCTGATCAAGAAGATCTATAATTTATATAGTCGGAAATCGATATTTGTTACAAACGGATTGGCAAACTTATTATATCCCATTCTATGGTGGGGGGATTATTTTGAATTAAATGGAACTTGGTTTCTTGACAATATAGTCATTAATGACAGAGGTCCCTAAGGATAGCAACACAGCAAAAAATGTGTTTCGTAATCGCGAAGGCATTATTAAGGTTTTCTCAAAACTGGTAAATCTTGTCTCAAATGAAAAATACGGACGTAAAAATGTACTCGGTACATGCACAAAATCTAGGAGCTAAATTACGGTCAAGTCTCTGGCCTTGTATTAGACATCACTCATATTTGTTTATGGATCGTCCTTTCTACCTCGATTTGTTAAAATTGAAGTCGTTTGGTTAATTCCTTTGAAAATTACCGAACGTTGATAATTTTGTGAGATCATGAAGGCTATGTTATTTCCAGCCATCATCCAATTTTTCTTTCCTTTGCTACTTCGCAAAGTTGTGACAATATGTCGCACTTTGTACTTCGTTTGAACCGCATGACAACTTCAGCCCTTCGGCTTATGTGCCCTGGGTAGGTACACACAAAAAATATGAAAATGGATATTAAAACAATCCAATATATGAACGAAAGGACATACATACATAATTCAAACCAGGATAAAAAACATACATCAAAGTAGCTGTTTTATGATTGGCATACAATGGGTCGATGCCACACACACACACACAATATGATAATGGGGATATAGAGTTTGAAGTTAACTGAGAGCCTACACGCAAAGAAAAAAAACGTTTGGAAAACGTGTACCGAAAACGTTTTTCTTTTGTTAGAGTTTTTTGAATTGCTTCGAAAATTTTAAACTTTTATCACCAAAAAAATTCGTTTGTTACAAAATTTTTATTTTTTCAATAAAAAAAGTTATTTTTGAAATAACAACACAGTCCATTTCGTTTATATCAAACACTGTTCTTTTCTGACTTTAGGTCTTTAATAACACACATTTTACAGTTCAAAATTTAATGTAGTAGAATGTTATGTTGAACATTTTTTCGGAATCTTCCGAATATATCTGGAATATATGTAAAAAAACAAAAGCAAAAAAAAAAAACTTTGGCCGAAGCAGGGATCGAACCCACGACCCTTGGCATGAGAGTCGGACGTAGCTACCACTGCTCCACGGTGCCAAACTAAATGTTTGTTTCTGTTAAATAAACTTTGTTTATTCGGTTCGTGGGCGCCGCAAGCTATGCTATATAAATATAACTTATATGGGTATTTATTTATTGATGACCATAACAGGTACATAGCTCAGTGGTTAGTGTGTTGGCTTACAATGTGCATGGTCCGCGGTTCGATTCTCCGTCCAGGCGAAAGGTAAAAAAATTTTAAAAATTTATAAAATCGTATAATTTGTTCTACATTGTTGGTATTACAGGAAAAGGTGTTAAGAACTAAAAATCCCCGTGGATGTGAGAAAGATGTGATGGACAATGCAATTAGCAAGAAAATAATGTTTTTTGAGCTAGTCTTTATGAAATTGTTTTTACATCCTGGAAAAGAATAAACGTTTATCACAAAAAGTATATACTTTTCTTCCAAATACACTTCCTTACAGCGAAAAGCAAATGAGAAATGAACTTTGTTTGTCTAAAATTTCGTTTGGGAGGAAAGAATTATTTTTTTGCGTGTATGTATTTATATAAATAAAAAAAAACGACAAACAGAATCATTCTCAGAGTTAATCTACAGAACCGTCACGAATTGGTGGATGAGATGCGACATCGTCGAATATTTACACTCCATTATCCGATGAAAGTTCAAAGAATATCTAGTGGATATTACAGTGAGTTTTTTGATATGGCATATTGTAGCGAAATGTGGTATTAAAAGTCCCTAATGCATCCACCAAGCAATAAGAGGCACTTACCCTACCTCTAGTCAGAACTATTACCAAACATAGTAGGAATGAAATACAACATGGTTAATAAATATGGTCATGATTTGTTTGCAAATAATTTTTCTCTCCTTTTATTAAACTTGGAGTTGAAAACTATTTCATTTTCCCGGCTATATTTTCTATAATAATTAAATTTTTAAAGGAAAAAAAAAGATATATAGACGTGAATTCGACCAGGTCGAATCTTAAATACCCAACACCATAAATCAAATATAAACATTTCCTTTGTTATATAGAGTATATAGAGTTTCAGGTGGATTTGATAAACATGTTGATAAAGTTGACACTTATCAACCCTATTGATAAAGTTGACACTTTTGTGCTTTTTTTGATACATTTCAACTGCCAAAAGCACCGTGGGAGGACCGCGAGCCATTTGGTACTTTTTGATCACAATTATGTTACTCTATATAGAGTTATTCTGCCCTAAATTGAAACGTTTCGCAGATATCAACTCAACTCTAAAAATTGTAAATAGCGGACATTGAAAAAATAAACATATTCCAAAATGAGGAATATGTTATTACAGGATCTCAACATTTTTGATTTTTTAATTTTGCGGACCACATTTCCGCCACACTGAGGAACAGAGTATTATAAGATAGTATATAAAGGGTGATTTGTTAAGAGCTTGATAACTTTTTTTAAAAAAAAAAACGCCTAAAATTTGCAAAATCTCATCGGTTCTTTATTTGAAACGTTAGATTGGTCCATGACATTTACTTTTTGAAGATAATTTCATTTAAATGTTGACCGCGGCTGCGTCTTAGGTGGTCCATTCGGAAAGTCCAATTTTGGGCAACTTTTTCGAGCATTTCGGCCGGAATAGCCCGAATTTCTTCGGAAATGTTGTCTTCCAAAGCTGGAATAGTTGCTGGCTTATTTCTGTAGACTTTAGACTTGACGTAGCCCCACAAAAAATAGTCTAAAGGCGTCAAATCGCATGATCTTGGTGGCCAACTTACCGGTCCATTTCTTGAGATGAATTGTTCTCCGAAGTTTTCCCTCAAAATGGCCATAGAATCGCGAGCTGTGTGGCATGTAGCGCCATCTTGTTGAAACCACATGTCAACCAAGTTCAGTTCTTCCATTTTTGGCAACAAAAAGTTTGTTAGCATCGAACGATAGCGATCGCCATTCACCGTAACGTTGCGTCCAACAGCATCTTTGAAAAAATACGGTCCAATGATTCCACCAGCGTACAAACCACACCAAACAGTGCATTTTTCGGGATGCATGGGCAGTTCTTGAACGGCTTCTGGTTGCTCTTCACTCCAAATGCGGCAATTTTGCTTATTTACGTAGCCATTCAACCAGAAATGAGCCTCATCGCTGAACAAAATTTGTCGATAAAAAAGCGGATTTTCTGCCAACTTTTCTAGGGCCCATTCACTGAAAATTCGACGTTGTGACTCGTTAGTAAGTCTATTCATGATGAAATGTCAAAGCATACTGAGCATCTTTCTCTTTGACACCATGTCTGAAATCCCACGTGATCTGTCAAATACTAATGCATGAAAATCCTAACCTCAAAAGAATCACCCTTTATATTTGAAATGCCCAGAAGGAGCCGAAATACATTGTGTCTTTAGCAATAATGCATAGAGCTGGCCTTTGAACCAAAGTTGGTAGAATTCTACAAAAAATGGTAATTTTTTTCTGTTTTCTAGATTGGTAGAATTCTTGATTTTGGTAGATTTTGCAAAGAGGAACTTCTACATAAATTTTCTGTAGAAATAAACTTTTGACAAAATTTTCTATAGAAATAAAATTTTGAGAAAATCTTCTATGGAAAAAAAAATTGACAAAATTTCCTATAGAAATAAAATTTTAATAAATGTTTCTATAGAAATAACATTTTGACAAAATTTCCTATAGAAATAAAATTTTCACAAAATTTTCTATAGAAATAAAATTTTGACAACATTTCCTATAAAATAAAAATTTGACAAATATTTCTATGGAAATAAAATTTCGACAAAATTGTCTATAAAATTAAAATTAAAAAAAAAAAATCTATAGAAATAATATTTGACATTTTCTATAGAAATAATATCCTGACAAAATCTCCTATAGAAATAAAATTTTGACAAAATTTTTTATAGAAATAAAATTATAATAAGAATTTCTATAGAAATAAAATTTTGACAAAATTTCCTATAGAAATAAAATTTTGACAAAATTTTTTATAGAAATAAAATCTAGACAAAATCTCCTATACAAATAAAATTTTGACAAAATTTCCTATAGAAATAAAATTTTGACAAAATTTCCTATAGATCAAACCTTTTTTCGGAAGGTTCAAGTGTAGTTCACTTTGGGTTGAGTGAATTACCCGAATTTATTCTGATAATTGGTTGATAGTTTTGATGCAAGTAGAGGATGCTGATGAGGAATGTGGTAATTCCGAAACAGCCATCTTACAGTCTATAGGGCTTTGCCCAAATAAATTTGACAAGCATACTTTTCTTCTGTTGGTTAAGCTACACTTGTAGTTTAGTCAATGCATGGTTTTAAGCTGAGATCAAAAACAACAATAATGATTGAAGAGAAACCAACAATAACAAACAAAACGAATGAAAATAGAGGAAGCACGCTCAAAAACAAAACCCAGCCAACTACATACAAATCGATGATTTGAGTTTGGCAAAGGAAAAGAGATATGCTGGCAAATTTGTTTATGCAGTAGCCGACTTTGGGTTGAGTGAATTACCCGAATTTATTCTGATAATTGGTTGATAGTTTTGCTGTAAGTAGAGGATGCTGATGAGGAATGTGGTAATTCCGAAACAGCTGTACATTGGAGGTGTGCACGTGAGTAATAGTTTACTCACGCTCACGCACACTCACGACAGAAAAATCATACTCACGCACGATATGTTTTGGTAGGACTCACGCACACTCACGAAAAGAAAATTTGTACTCACGCACACTCACGCAAGAAAACGTCGTGACTCACGAAAAATATCGTGACTCACGGATATTTTTATGATTAATTTACCTTACCGAAGTGTCTGAAAACATGATCATTATTAAAATCGAGAGTGTTATTAAACTCTAAACATCCCAGATGTCACTAGAATTGTAATTGAATTTAACTCTTAAGCGTTTTATGTTGGTGAGCAGGAATATTTTCGTGAGTGTAATTCGTTACTCACGCACACTCACGAAGATATTATTTTCGTAACTCAGGCTCACGCACGACATTTTGGTTCGTTAATCACGCTCACGCTGTTGTCATGAGCGTGACTCACGCACGAATCACGAAAATTTTCGTGAATCACGACAATTTCGAGTCACGTGTACACCTCTACTGTAAATCCAACCATGTTGCAGTCTATAGGGCTTTGCCCAAATAAATTTGACAAGCATACTTTTCTTCTGTTGGTTAAGCTACACTTGTAGTTTAGTCAATGAATGGTTTTAAGCTGAAATCAAAAACAACAATAATTTTTATAGAAGTAAAATTTTGACATTTTCTATAGAAATAATATGTTGACAAAATTTTCTATAGAAAACAAATTTTGACCAAATTTCCAATATAAAGAAAATTTTATTTCTATAGGAAATTTTGTCAAAATTTTCTATAGAAATAAAATTTTTTACAAATTTTCGCAGAAATAAAATTTTTATAAAATTTTCTGCAGAAAAAAATTTTTGACAAAATACAATTTTACAAAATAATTTTTCTTTTTAGAAAATCTACCAAAATTGTCAAAGTCGGTCCATATTTAAAAATACGTATAAAGTATTCAATAGTTTTTAAAGTTGATATTAACAGGTTGGCTGATAAGTCCCCTGTCTGACACATAGATGGCGTCGTAAGTATTAAATGAATATTATTTTTATATAGTACCAACCTTCAAATGATTCGTGTCAAAATTTGACGTCTGTAAGTCAATTAGTTTGTGAGATAGAGCGTCTTTTGTGAAGCAACTTTTGTTATTGTGAAAAAAATGGAAAAAAAGGAATTCCATGTTTTGATAAAATACTGTTTTCTGAAGGGAAAAAATACGGTGGAAGCAAAAACTTGGCTTGATAATGAGTTTCCGGACTCTGCCCCAGGGAAATCAAAAATTATTGATTGGTATGCAAAATTCAAGCGTGGTGAAATGAGCACGGAGGACGGTGAATGCAGTGGACGTCCGAAAGAGGTGGTTACCGACGAAAACATCAAAAAAATCCACAAAATGATTTTGAATGGCCGTAAAATGAAGTTGATCGAGATAACAGAGACCTTAAAGATATCAAAGGAACGTGTTGGTCATATCATTAATCAATATTTGGATATGCGGAAGCTCTGTTCAGCTCACATTTGACCAAAAACAACAACGTGTTGATGATTCTGAGCGGAGTTTGCAGCTGTTAACTCGTAATACACCCGAGTTTTTACGTCGATATGTGACAATGGATGAAACATGGCTCCATCACTACACTCCTGAGTCCAATCGGCAGACGGCGAGTGGACAGCAACCGGTGAACCGTCTCCGAAGCGTAGAAAGACTCAAATGTCCGCTGGCAAAGTAATGGCCTCTGTTTTTTGGCATGTGCATGGAATAATTTTTATCGATTATCTTGAGAAGGGAAAAACCATCAACAATGACTATTATATGGCGTTATTGGAGCGTTTGAAGGTCGAAATCGCGGCAAAACGGCCCCATATGAAGAAGAACAAGTATATACGGCCGTAAGTTCGGCCAGGCCGAAGCTTATGTACCCTCCACCATGGATTGCGTAGAAACTTCTACTGAAGACTGTCATCCACAATCGAATTACTTGGGTTGTTACCGCAATGGCAAGGTATGTTAAAACTTCCTAACACCGTCTTCTAAATTACAAGGTAGTCCATACGTAGTATATATTAAACTAAAAAAGGCCGATTAAACACGTATATAATTAAGTTCAAAGTTTCTATAGAAATAAAATTTTGACAAAATAAAATTTTGACAACATTTTCTATAGAAGTAAAATTTGGAAAAAAATTTTCTATAGAAATAAAATTTGGAAAAAATGTTCTATAGAAATAAAATTTTGACAAAATTTTCTATAGAAATACATTTTTTACAAAATTTTCTATAGAAATAAAATTTTTACAAAATTTTCTATAGAAATAAAATTTTGACAAAATTTTCTATAGAAATAACATATTGACAATGTTTTCCATAAAAACAAAATTTTGGTAGATTGTTTTTGGCTCGAGTGGCAACCATGAATATGAACCAATATGGACCAATTTTTGTTTGATTGGGGATCGGCTATATATAACTATAGACCGATATGGACCAATTTTGGCATGGATATTAGCGGCCTTATACTAACACCACGTTGCAAATTTCAACAGGATCGGAAGAATTTTGCTCCTCCAAGAGGCTTTGGAGATCAAATCTGGGGAACGGTTTATATGGGGGCTATATATAATTATGGACCGATATGGACCAATTCTTGCGTGTTTGTTACAGACGACATTCTAACACCATGTTCCAAATTTCAACCGGATCGGATGAATTTTGCTCCTCCAAGAGGCTCTGCAAGCCAAATCGGGGGATCGGTTTATATGGGGGCTATATATAATTATGGACCGATGTGGACCAATTTTTGCATGGTCATTAGAGAACATATACCAATACCATGTACCAAATTTCAGCCGGATCGGATTAAATTTGCTTCTCTTAGAGGCTCCGCAAGCCAAATCGAGGGATCGGTTTATATGGGGCTATATATAATTATGGACCGATGTGGACCAGTTTTTGCATGATTGTTAGAGACCATATAAACGCCATGTACCAAATTTCAGCCGGATCGGATGAAATTTGGTTCTCTTAGAGGCTCCGCAAGCCAAATCGGGGGGTCGGTTTATATGGGGGCTATATGTAACTATGGACCGATATGGACCAATTTTTGCATGGTTATTAGAGACCATATACTAACACCATGTAACAAATTTCAGCCGGATCGGATGAAATTTGTTTCTCTTAGAGCGATCGCGAGCCAAATTTGGGGGTCGGTTTATATGGGGGCTATACGTAAAAGTGGACCGATATGGACCAATTTTTGCATGGTTGTTAGAGACCATATACTAACACCATGTGCCAAATTTCAGCCGGATTGGATGAAATTTGCTTCTCTTAGAGCAATCGCAAGCCAAATTTGGGGGTTCGTTTACCACCAAGACAACGCACCGTGCCACAAGTCATTGAGAACTATGGCAAAAATTGGGCTTCGAATTTCTTCCCCACCGTATTCTCCAGATCTGGCCCCCAGCGACTTTTTCTTGTTCTCAGACCTCAAAAAGATGCTCGCAGGGAAAAAATTTGGCTGCAATGAAGAGATGATCGCCGAAACTGAGGCCTATTTTGAGGCAAAACCGAAGGAGTTCTACCAAAATGGTATCAAAAAATTGGAAGGTCGTTATAATCGTTGTATCGCTCTTGAAGGGAACTATGTTGAATAATAAAAACGAATTTTGAAACAAAAAAATTTGTTTTTCTTTGTTAGACCGAGGACTTATCAGCCAACCTGTTATGTAATTTTAGCACCTTTTGGCTTCGAAAAGTAAATTTTTAATACATTTTTAGTACTTTTTCGTCAAAATCATTTATCATCCCTGTTTTGCTAAGTTTTTAATGATCACTTGCGGTGAGAGTAGCGAAATTACACATATTCTTTGCAAGCACTGTACAATCGACAGAGTAACAAACGTAACGGGTGACAATCATAATAACAACGAAAAAATATCAAAGCGCCACAGAAGACAATAAAATTCAGTTCTGGTGTTAAATCACAGCTTAATTAGAATTTTTAATTATTTACTACACAAACCAACAATAGCGGAAAAAAATGCAACAACAAGAACAACAAACATCAAAAACCATCGGCAAACCAACATCAACAACAATGTAATGTAAAAATCATAAGCAAGACACAACAAAAGCGTAAAATTTCCACGGGTATTAATATTAATAAACAGCAGCAGCAACAACAACAACAACATCAACCACTAGTATCAACCAAAGACTATTAATAAAGAAGACATGAGATCAGCTTGCTCTTCCTCTTTTTCTTGAAAAAACAGAGATTAATATCATACATGTTCCATGAGACGTTGCAACTTTTTTTCGGTTTCTCTTTTAATTTTGCATTCGTAACAAAACTTAATTCGCTTATTTTAGCAATTTTTTTAACTCTTAAACGAACAAAAACACTTTGTGAAACATTTTATTAATAATTTAGTGCAACCGACACAGAAATTTGCGTGAAATGTTGGAGAAAATAGCTAAATAAAAATTGTCTGCATCAAACCAGTAAGTTCGGAGTGCTTTTCCAACAAGTATGATATTAATCTCTGTTTTCTAGTACTAACACTATCAAAGCCCATTTCATGTCTTCTTTATTAATAGTCTTTGGTATCAACAACAACAGCAACTAAGCAACCATCTACAGCACCATAAAGGAATCAACAACTTGCTATGCTTATTTGTAACGGTGAATAAGAGTGAGTAGAAGTGAGAGAAAGAGAATAAGAGAAAAATTTGAACATCTGAGAATTATTTCGATGTAAAGGCAAATTTCTTGGCTATAATGAAATTACAAAAACAACAACAACAATAATAGCATAATGAAATGACAGGAATAAAGACATCAGCTGAACACAACAGCAACAACATAATTTATGAATTATGGACTCTTTTATTTTTGCTATAGAGTTGTTTTTGTATTGGCGAATTTTGATTAAATCCATCCACCAACATTATTCGTTCAATAACAAAAACTCTAAATATATTTCCAGATATAAAGAAGGCAAATGAGTAGTGTACTGCAACAGCAAAACAAAACAACAGGAATAAGAATTTCCACTTAACCAATACTACAAAAATGAAATATAATCAAAAAAAACAAAAATCGCCACACTTTTTTGAAGTCAATTTTCCAACGAAGATTTCATTGAATTTATCCAACTTTACTGCCTTTACCTCCTGTGCTGGTGGTAATAATTTTAATTAACTCTTTATGCCGCTAATGGAATCATATTTCTCTGTAGGTTTTAACCTCAATTGCTGTTGATGGCGATGCTGGATGCTGCCGCCATCATTCGTCATCTGCCAAAGCTGAGAAGGGTTATGATGGTGGTGCTGGTGCCATTTTCGCGGCTTTTTTATCATTAATATAATCATCAACAATGTGCCAACAACATCATTAGTATAATTAAATTTTTTGTTCACTCCTTCAGTTTTTCTGAGAAATGTCTGTGCGAACGTGTATTCAAAACAGTGCATTTTAAATGCATCTACTGCTGATTAATTAGATTTTTCTGTTAATCCCAAAGTTATGCTGCTCTTGACAACAAGCTTAAAAGTAGGCAACAGTTAATGACATATTTTACAAAACTGTTACAAAGATATACGAGATTTTAGGCCATACATGAAAGAATAGAGAAAGGGGAATTTGATATTCTTTACAAAGTAATGAACATTACAGGCAATGTCAGACTTTGATGCTACTACTTCAAAGGAAGCGTTTATATTTTGCAACTTTTGTAAGATACCATTAAAAAAACTTAATGTTAATAAAGTTAATAAGGAAAACATAATCATAAAGGCTCACTATCGTTAGGCTCAGTCGTAGAAAATCTTTAATATTTTAGGAAAATAGTTTATATAACAGCCATAACTGCCTAGCAAAAAAAGAGCTTAAAGTAAAGCTTAAAAGTAAATTTACAAAACTATAAAACAAAATTTTTTCCAAATTTCACTTTTATTTTTATCAGTAGTTTTTGTTACACTTTTATTTTCTTATTATCTAATTTTTGCGAATTGCAAAACTTCTTCGCTTCCACCAGGGGTTGAACCTGTGTCTGTTGGCACCATAACGGAACGCATTAGCACACTCAGCCACAAACGCCATTCAACACGATGCATCAAAACATCTATTCAAATGTTTGTGATATGAACCTAATATGACACCACGACATGACATTCTAACTACTTTCTGGGATGTTCTTTATTATGTATTAGGAATGAAAAAATAACAAGTAAGTAAAGTAGAAAGTCGGGCGGGGCCGACTATATCATACCCTAAACCACTATTACAGAATTAGTAATCATAAGCATTTGTGGGGTAACATATAGGTCTGGGAGATAAACCGCAGTTGCATCTTTAAGAAAATTAAGGGGTACATGTCTATGGGTGCTTTGTGTCAATCTGACTATAGCTCATAGTCAATGTTGCCAGGGAATATGTTCGGTTTACCCTACAAGGACAAAAAAAGTTCCCTACTTTCCCATACATTCCCAAACAATTTTCCCTACTATATTTTTCGTTAAATTTAAAAAATTTTACAAAACAAAATTTGTTCGAAGAACTTTATTATCTTAAAACATGAATATGCAACGTATATAACTTAGAATATAAATTTGTATTACCACCACGGTTGCCACAGTTGGTAGAATTCTACCCAAATTAATAACCTTTTTTGTTAAATCTCTATAAAAATAAAATTTTGGAAAAAGTTTCTATAAACAAATTTTTGTGAGAAATTTTTCTATAGAAATAAATTTTATAGAAATAAAATTTTGAGAAAAAATTCCACAGAAATAAAATTTTGGGAAAATTTTTATAGAAATAATATTTTGAAAAAAAATTTCTATGGAAATACAATTTTGACAAAATGTTCTATAGAAATAAAATGTTGACAAAATTTTCTACAGGAATAAAGTTTACCACACATTGTTAAAGATCAAGCCTTGCCGGTTTCTAATTTCCTCCTCTAGAGCCACCAAAATGTAAAAATTATTACAAATTGTATTGGGTGAAAATGTCCTAATTGTGGCCTTACGTCCCTACAAGAAGCTAAATATTAGAAAAACCCTAAAATCAAAATCGGTTAATAATTGCGACCGGAATCCTGTGAACAACAAATACATGGACAGACGGACGGACGGACACCAAGCGCTAGATCGACTCTGAAGGTGATTCTGAGTCGATCGGTATATATTTTATGGGGTCTAAAGTCAATATTTCTGGTAGGCACATTTTTTGTCCGTTTTTATTTCGTTTTTTTTTTGTGTATAAATTTATTTTTTCTATTAAAAATCAACAAAAAAATAAAAATTATCGTAATTTGCACCTAAAAAAGATCAGGCAAAAGCGATGAGCCCTTAGGTTATGTATAGTGGCAGGCTGTTATTTCAGGCTCGCTTAGACTATACAATACCACACTTCTCTCTTATCACTGAGTTGCCCGGCGAAGCCGTTTAGAGAAACTTTGAAGTTCAAAGAAATGTCACCAGGGTGCACGATTCACGGCAATTTTCGTGTTTCATGGCAAATTTCACAATTCGCGGTAGTTCTCGTTAATCAGAACCAAAGCTAACTTATATACTTCACGATGTCTTAATGTGAAGAAAAAAGTAAAAAAATGAGAGTGACCAAAACAGAGATGCTGGTTAAAAACAGTGAACGTGATTTTTTTGAGAGCTTTTTTACCGTAAGGAATTTTTTCTGGAGCTCGATTTTTTTGAGAGAGTGAATTTTTTATCGTGATTTGATTTATTTATTTCAAAGACCTGTACAACAAGAATAATAGATTTTTATAATTAGAGTACAGGAAATTTTACTCACACACATTTACGAAAAGATTTTGTTTCCCAATCACGTACATTCACATTCAATCACGCACATTCACGAATCACGTTCACGTGTACTTCACGAATCACGTGATGTGGGCGTGATTAGGCAATCAAATGTCGTGTGCGAGTGGGAGTCACGGAAATAATCTGTCCGTGAATGTGAGTGAGTAACCAATTTCAGAAATATGCTCACGAACATAATCACGCCCATGATTTGAACTTGCAATTTTAGTCACACCTATCGTGTTAAGATTTTAATAAGTTTTTTTTTTAAACATTATCACGTTTTCAATTAGGTTCACCAAGTAAATTACTTGGATAATTCTACAAATTACCCTATATTTAATATACACACAAAATAATATTTTTGTCCTTAATCATGAAATTAATTGATCCAATTAATTTTTTAATTGAAAACTTAATTAAAAAATTAATGGACCCATTAAAAATATAATTGATACTATCAATTGAATCAATTACAATTGAATATTTTTAAAACTCAATTAGAATTTAATTGGAAAATTGTTCGTTTTTTTTCTGTGTATTTAAAACTTAACATACGACTCAATGGTTAAGCACGATCATTTCCTTCAGTGAGCTGAATTTTCGTGGGTCAGGAGATTTTTCGCAAGTCACTAGAATGTATTAAAATGAAAATGTATTACATGCGCATGAAAATTCGGACTTGAATATTGTTCTTCACTATTCAACATCCAGGAGACTTAGAAGTACCAATGGACTTAGTCAATTAACAAAAAATATTTAAATATATTAGAGTGTAATTATTGGATTACTTCTCAACATAACATAAATGCTTTTTAATGTTAAATATTATTGCTATTGTAAAATTACTATTATATTAGGTTAGGTTAGGTTAAAGTGGCAGCCCGATTAAGTTTCAGGCGCACTTGGGCTATTCAGTCCATTGTGATACCACATTTAACTAAAAGTACTTATAATATATGGGCACTTCTAGTTTTAACCACTGAACCTTCACTATTATTTTCTTTTGTTGAACCAACCAGATTGTTCCAAAAACATTAACAGACTGCTTAAGTTAACGTTTTCCAGGACCACCAGTAATCTAAAGCTATATCACACAAGAGGTGTTTAATTGATTCCTTTGCCTCCACATCATGACAGTTTATACAGTAGTCATTATACTTCGCACCAATAGTTTTTGCAAATTCGCCTATCAGGCAGCAACCCGTTATAGCAGATATCAGAAGTGATATCTGACGTCTTGAGAACACTAGTATATCTAGTGTGCGGTTTAAGTTTAAATGGGGCCATATTTGTCTGGTGCCGTTACAAACTTTGCATTTCTCCCATCGAACATTTGCCATCGTGACAGCCTTCTCACACAGTAAGAGCTTACAGGTAGCCAAAGACATACCAACAGATTCTAGTTCCCCTGGAATATGTGAGGTAGCTCCTAGCCTTGCTAACTCATCTGCTTGACAGATGAGTTCCTATGGCCAGGCACCATATTAGGTGAATATTGTACTGCTCAGCCATCTCGTTGAGAGATTTGCGGCAGTCGATGGCCGTTTTCGAGTTAAGGAAAACAGAGTTCAAGGATTTTATTGCAAGGTTGACTGTCTGAGTATATATTAATTGGAACTTTACTTCTCAGCCAATTCGCCACCTCTCTTATTGCTAATATTTCAGCCTGAAAAGCACTACAGTGATTAGGTAATCTTTTCGCTATTCGAAGTTCCAGATCTTTAGAATATACTCCGAAACCCACTTGTCCATCCAATTTGGAGCCATCAGTGTATAGATGTATAGATTTCTATATATCTTTTATTCCCCGGGGTCTGTGTACACCACGCCTCACTGTTGGGAATTAGAGTTTCAAACTTTTTTCGAAAAGTGGTTTCGTCACAGTGTAATCCACTACGTTAGGCACATCTGGCATTATTTTGAGGATCGAACTGTGATCGTACATTTTTTCCGACTACAGCGATAGCTCGCGCAACCGCACAGCCGTTGTTGCAGCTGACTGTTTGGCCAAAATGTCTAAAGGCAATAGATGCAGCATTACATTAAGGGAATCTGTTTCTGTCTTACTGAATGCGCCTGAGATACACAAGCACGCCATACGCTGAACTTTATCTAAACCTATCGGTTGCTGAAGTGCCAGCCACCAGACTACAACACCATATAGCATTATAGGTCTAACCACAGCCGTGTATAGCCAATGCACAATTTTTGATTTTAGTCCCCACTTTTTTTCCTATTGCCTTTTTGAACGAGTACAAAGCTGCCGTTGCTTTTCTCGCCCTTTCTTAAATATTAAGCTTAAAGTTCAGCTTCCTGTTCAAAATAACGCCAATGTATTTTGCACACTCACCAAAGGGAATTTCAATACCGCCTAAGGATATGGGCCTAACCGTGGGAGTTTTGCGATCTTTGCAGTAGGGAGCTATATCTAAATATGAACCGATTTAAACCAAATTTGGTACACTTACCGATACTATTAAACGTACTCCTTGTGCGGCAAAACTTTGGCTTTTGTGGCCATATAAGTTCAAATCGGACGAAGGATATATATGGGAGCTATATCTAAATCTGAACCGATTTCAACCAAATTTGGCACACTTACCGATACTATTAAACGTACTCCGTGTGCAAAATTTGAACCAAATCACGTCAAAACTCTGGATGTTGAGGCCATATAAGTGCAAATGAGACGAAAGTTATATATGGGAGCTATATCTAAATTTGAACCGATTTCAATCAAATTTACCAAGCATTGGTAGAATGTCAATTCTACTCTCTATGCAAAATTTCACGAAAATCGGTAGTAAACTTTGGCTTCTGTGGTCATATAAGTCTAAATGGGACGAAAGATGTATATGGGAGCTATATCTAAATCTGAAACGATTTGGCTGATATTTGGCAAGCTTTTCGAGACTCATCAAATATTCGGATGTACTGAATTTGAAGAACATCGGTTGATAAACACGCCAATTATAACCAGATCGGGGATAAATATATATGACAGCTATATCTAAATCTGAACCGATTTTTTCCAAAATCAATAGCGATCGTCTTTGTTCCCCAAAACGACTCTGTGCCAAATTTGATGACGATCGGACTTAAAATGCGACCTGTACTTTGCGCACAATATGAACATGAACAGACAGACAGACGCACGGACGGACAGACGGACATCGCTAAATCGACTCAGAATTTAATTCTAAGGCGATCGGTATACTAAACAATGGGTCTCAGCCTTTTCCTTTTTGGCGTTACATACAAATGCACAAACTTATTATACCCTCTACCACAGTAGAGGTGAAGGGTATAAATATAAGCAAAATTGGTATAAAATATCAATTTGGTATCATATTTAAAAATTCAATTTTTCATCCCTGTGTACACACAAAAAATATTTTGTGTCTTCAATCACAAAATTAACTGATCCCATTAATTTTTAATTGAAATGTCTTCAATACAGAAATGATAGTATCAATTAAAAAATTAATAGATACTATTAATTAATAAGGGAAAATTTTTCGTGAAATTGTTTTCTGTGTACACCCAAAAATATGTTTTAGATTCATAATACAATATTGATTTATTCATAATAATAATTAAAATATAACGATATTTTTCTAATTCTCCCTCTCTCTCTCTTTGCATCTGCTGTTCCAACCCGTCAACTCATTCTAATGTGATATCTCTCTTCTGTCATATCAAAAACAAAAATAATTCAACAACAGAATCATAATGAAATCCACCTCCTACAGTCTATGTGTGGGTGTGAGGAGAGTGGTGAATAAGTAGGTACTGCTTGGTGTGATTGCTCGAGCCTAAAGATATGCTACAATAGATGAGAGCGACAGAAAAAAGATAATGAATTGAAAAAAGTAATTAAAAAACTGCAATACAAAAAAGCATAATCTTCTTTAGGTAGTCAATGTATATGTGTGTATGAAACTGAGTTTGTCTAACAGTATGAGTGCATTTATAACAATATAATGAAAAATACATTACACCCAGAGAGATACAATAACGTTGAAACGAAACGTAATGAACTCAAACAAAAAAAAACAGTGAAACAAGGGACGTGGTAGGCCGAATAGGCACCCGGCAGCAAAATCATCATCATCAACAACAAAACCAACAACGAATTATAATGTTTATCATACTGTCACCGAGCGTTGACGTTGAGGAGCATGTTGCTTGATGGTAATGACGGTGATGAAGGACAGTGATTTCTCATCTCTCACAAGAGAAGATGCCAGAGAGGCAATGAATGTTTTTAAATTGGATCGATTTACTTCAAATTCTCCGAGAACGAGTTAGCAACCACGACACTCATCGCACGCAGATACCTTAGCAAATTAACAAAATAATGGAATCAATTTATTGAGTGAATTTGATTTAAAAATTTCTTAAATTACTTGATATTTTAATAGATTTTTTATATGAAATTCAATAAATATTTTATTTAACAAATCACTGTTCTGCAGCAAAGCATTATGGCAATCCAACAAGAGGCGGTTACATGGCTTAGCACAATAACGTAAATGTAAATTAAAATACATTTACACAAGGATCAAGGAACCTGTCTGTGTGTGTGTGTGTGTGGGTATATGTAATGTGACAATGTGAGTTGGTTAAAGAAGGGGCGAATGATGATGGGCTCCTCAACGTATGCAAATCATATAACATCATCATCTTAACATTAACAAGAGCAACGATGACAACAATAACTGTCAACAATGGGCCAACTCACTGTGGAGCGCTAATTTCAACACATCCACATTTCGAGCAAAACAAAAACAAAACAACGCTGAATATTCGTCCTGTAAGAATAAAACTGCTTGTTTCTTATTTGGATGATCCTGTTGTTCTTCTACACCGAACAATTTTCTACTCCTCGTTTGATTTTCTCTATAGCTAGAGGTGAAAATCACACAGTTTTTAAGAGTTAGGGAAAATTACTCAAGACTAGTGTAAATGTGAGTATGGGTGCTGAATGTCATAGCAGTGCAATTTCACCAGCATTACATTGTTGGCGACCAAATGCATGAGTAAACGATTGTGGAATTTGCATTATTATCCTTGGTGATATCATTGAGGTTTTTAAGAAAATACGCCTGTCATTGGTGCAGAGTAAAAATGCCATCGGGCATTCTTTGCTGGGGTTAAATGGGAAGAATTATTTTCCAGGGACTGTGTTATCAAATCAAATGGCAAAAGCTGTAAATTAATCTTTTAATCTTAATTTTTTTTATTTGCATGCATTAGGTTAGTCGATTTGGAACAAAGATGGTTATTCTTGGTATTTAAAGAGATTTACTTTCATTTTGTTAACAGTTTTAGGTGATAAAGAATGATCAAAATGCAGCAAAAGGGTCGAGCAGATTGCACATTTTCGGTTTTCAGATGCTTCTAAATTCTAAATAAGCCTGAGACAGCGGGCTTCCACTTTTTTACAGCCCATTAAGAAAAGTTTTAATATCAGTCCATAATTAAATAATACTTCTATATAAACAGATCGATTACTAAAGTGGTAGGAGATTGGCATTGGTCGGATGTAGAGCTTTTTAATGAAAACCGGAAAATTGCATGTTATGAAAATTCTGTGCTTTAATTATAAAATCTTGTCTTGTTGGGCATGTAAGCATAATGCAAAAGAATTTATTGACAGTTTATCGAGGGAATTTCTATGGTAAAAGTAGGCTTGAAGTTTTCTTTAATTGTTTTTGTATATATAAGTCCCCGGTCTGACACATAGATGGCGTCGCTAGTATATTATTTTTATATAGTACCAACCTTCAAATGATTCGTGTCAAAATTTGACGTCTGTAAGTCAATTAGTATGTGACATAGAGCGTATTTTGTGAAGCAACTTTTGTTATTGTGAAAAAAAATGGAAAAAAAGGAATTTCGTGTTTTGATAAAATACTGTTTTCTGAAGGGAAAAATACGGTGGAAAAACTTGGATTGATAATGAGTTTCCGGACTCTGACCCAGGGAAATCAATAATAATTGATTGGCCCGAAAGAGGTGATTACCGACGAAAACATCAAAAAAATCCACAAAATGATTTTGAATGACCGTAAAATGAAGTTGATCGAGATACCAGAGGCCTTAAAGATATCAAAAGAACGTGTTGGTCATATCATTCATCAATATTTGGATTCTGAGCGGTGTTTGCAGCTGTTAACTCGTAATACACCCGAGTTTTTCCGTCGATATGTGACAATGGATGAAACATGGCTCCATCACTACACTCGTGAGCCCAATCGACAGTCGGCTGAGTGGACAGCGACCGGTGAACCGTCTCCGAAGCGTGGAAAGACTCAAAAGTCATCTGGCAAAGTAATGGCCTCTGTTTTTTGGGATGCGCATGGAATAATTTTTATCGATTATCTTGAGAAGGGAAAACCCATCAACAGTGACTATTATATGGCGTTATTGGAGCGTTTGAAGATCGAAATCGCTGCAAAACGACCCCATATGAAGAAGAAAAAGAGATGTTCCACCAAGACAACGCACCGTGCCACAAGTCTTTGAGAACGATGGCAAAAATTCATGAATTGGGCTTCGAATTGCTTCCCCACCCACCGTATTCTCCAGATCTGGCCCCCAGAGACTTTTTCTTGTTCTCAGACCTCAAAAGGATGCTCGCAGGGAAAAAATTTGGCTGCGATGAAGAGGTGTTCGCCGAAACTGAGACCTATTTTGAAGCAAAAACGAAGGAGTACTATCAAAATGGTATCAAAAAATTGAAAGGTCGTTATAATCGTTGTATCGCTCTTGAAGGGAACTATGTTGAATAATAAAAACGAATTTTGACAAAAAAAAATGTGTTTTTCTTTGTTAGACCGGGGACTTATCAGCCAACCTGTTAGACTATTAAAAACAGAAATCTACACTCTTAGAAAAATATGTTTTTCATATGTTCCAATATAAACAAAATGTGTTTCGGGCACAATTTTAAAACACAATATATTTAAGTGCAAACATGTAATGTTCCTAAACTAACACTAAATGTTTGGGACATCTATGTTAATATGTTAGAATATATTATGTTTGGGGCATGAATGTTTCATAAAAATCATATGTGTGAATGCAAACATGTATAAATTTACAAAATTCGGATAAACATACATATGTTGTGATATTTTATTTAAAGCGACAGAGAGAGTATAGCGAAAGAAATAGAGATGGAAACCGGGAGAGTTGGCAAAAGATATCAACATAACACAGCGAAAGAATCAAAAGAGAACAATTTCTGTGAAACCGCTTGTATGTTGTTTCGGTAAACTGTTTTATGATAAGGACAAAAATTTGATATGCTTAAGTCTAAATATTATTTAATTTGAATAAAGAGAATGGACATTCGGAACCAAGAGAATAGACATTTGAAAAACAAACAGCATATGTTTTCGCCTTGAGAGCAGCATTTTATGTATGTGTGGACATGTGTTTTGTTTATCATTTTGGCATTATGGGCACAATTTTTTTCTTGGTTCGTTAAAAGAAATCAGGGGTCTTCATAAAAAATAACGAAAGGGCACTATATTCTTTTTAGAGTTGGGACAGTAAAATGAAATAAGGAGGAAATAGTGAAAAATTACACAGTAAAATGTATAAAAACAAAGTTTAGTTCCTCTTTATTAATAAGTAGTCCACGAGGAGTTGACGGACACCTTCAAATACAAAAGCGGGCATTAAGTTCGAGTTTTGCAGCTGAAACAATTAAAAAAGGTTATTTTCTTTAAAATGAATTATTAAAGAAAAATAAAAGGTATTTTAGAGCGATGGTGTTAAATGCTAGTAAAAAACTGTTCACGCCTAAATAAATTTATGTTTATATTATAAAATTATTTATGTATGTTTATACTCGACTCCACGTTCTTCTTTTGTTAGAGTTTTTGAATTCCTTCCAAATTTTAAAGTTTTGTACCAAAAACAGTTTTTTGTTACAAAATTGGTATTTTTGCAATAAAAAAAATAATATTTTATCCAAAAATCAGTCAATTTTGTTTATATCAAGCACTGTTACTGACTATAAATCTTTAATAACCCACATTTCGAAGTTTCATTATAAAAATTTAATATAGTATAAATATAAATGTGTAAATTAAAAAAAAAAAAAAAAAAAAAAACAATGTTCGGTCGGAGCAGGGATTGAACCCACGACCCACATGCAAGGCAGACATTCTAACCACTACTCCACGTGGCAAACAAATGTATGTTTCTGTTAAATAATGTTATGTTTGCATGGGCTCGTGGGCGCTGCAAACTATGCTATATAAATATAACGTATAACGATAATTACCTGCTGGTGACTATAACAGCTACGTAGCCCAGTGGATAGTGTGTTGGCTTACAAACTGTATGGTCCTCAGTTCGATTCTCCGTGCAGGCGAAAGGTAAAATTTCAATAATTTATAAAAGTGAATAATTTCTTCAACATTATTTGTATTACAGAAAAAGGTGCCAAGTACTAAAATATTTCGTTGAAGTGAAAATGACGAGTATGTGAGGGAATGAGCACAATCGTCTTTGGGAAAAATTCTTACAAGCATATAATATTTTTGGGCTCAAAATGCTTCCAAACATATAATATGTTCACATAAAACAAACATATTAATGTTTCGGCAGTATCCAATAATATATGTGCTTCCTGCAAAATATGTTTGGAACATATGTTAAAGAAGCGATTTTTTTGAGGGTGTATATACTCGTAAAGGGTGATTCTTTTGAGGTTAGGATTTTCATGCATTAGTATTTGACAGATCACGTGGGATTTCAGACATGGTGTCAAAGAGAAAGATGCTCAGTATGCTTTGACATTTCATCATGAATAGACTTACTAACGAGCAACGCTTGCAAATCATTGAATTTTATTACCAAAATCAGTGATCGGTTCGAAATGTGTTTATCGACAAAATTTGTTCAGCGATGAGGCTCATTTCTGGTTGAATGGCTACGTAAATAAGCAAAATAGTCGCATTTGGAGTGAAGAGCAACCAGAAGCCGTTCAAGAACTGCCCATGCATCCCGAAAAATGCACTGTTTGGTGTGGTTTGTACGCTGGTGGAATCATTGGACCGTATTTTTTCAAAGATGCTGTTGGACGCAACGTTACGGTGAATGGCGATCGCTATCGTTCGATGCTAACAAACTTTTTGTTGCCAAAAATGGAAGAACTGAACTTGGTTGACATGTGGTTTCAACAAGATGGCGCTACATGCCACACAGCTCGCGATTCTATGGCCATTTTGAGGGAAAACTTCGGAGAACAATTCATCTCAAAAAATGGACCGGTAAGTTGGCCACCAAGATCATGCGATTTGACGCCTTTAGACTATTTTTTGTGGGGCTACGTCAAGTCTAAAGTCTACAGAAATAAGCCAGCAACTATTCCAGCTTTGGAAGACAACATTTCCGAAGAAATTCGGGCTATTCCGGCCGAAATGCTCGAAAAAGTTGCCCAAAATTGGACTTTCCGAATGGACCACCTAAGACGCAGCCGCGGTCAACATTTAAATGAAATTATCTTCAAAAAGTAAATGTCATGGACCAATCTAACGTTTCAAATAAAGAACCGATGAGATTTTGCAAATTTTATGCGTTTTTTTTTTTTAAAAAAGTTATCAAGCTCTTAACAAATCACCCTTTATATAAAATTCAATCTATGTTTGTTTGTATGTTCCGAGTTGGCTCCGAAACGGCTGAACCGATTTACTTGAAACTTTCGGAGATCGTAGGGGGCGTTCATGTGGTCAAAATAGGGTACCTCCTTTTTTTACATCTGGTCGCGGGGGGACCTCCCCTTTTGTCGGACCAAAGTTGGCCGATTTGCTTGAAATTTTCATTGAAGGCTGGGGTTGGCATTTAGACAAAGATCCGCTACTTTATATTTCGATATTTTGTGGCGGAGGGGGACCTCCCCTTTGTTCGACTTTTTTTAAAGTACAGTGAAAAAACTAAAATTCTCTAAATTATTTGAGAATTGCAGAGAACATGCGGTGAGGTTATGGAATTAATATGGGGTACCTGATGATTTCATATGTGGACGGGCAGAGGGACCTCCCCCTTGCCCTACTTTTTGAAACTTGGAACAAAAATATGCGATTTGCTTGAAACTTTCATTGAATGTAGGGGTTGGCATCTAGACAAAAATCCGCTACATTATTTTTCGATATTTGGTCGAGGAGGGGGACCACCCCTTTGCCCGACTTTTTTTTTAAAGTACAGTGAAAACAAAACTAAACTCCCCTGACTGAAATTTTACGGAAAAAATCGGTGAGGTTAAGAAATTTATATCAGGTTCCTGATTTTTTAATAAAAATAAAAGGGCATAGGGAGACATCCGCTTATCTTAAGTACATACAGAGAAACAATTAAACTTTACCGAGTTACTTGAAATTTACAGAGGACTGGGGAGAGGTTACGATATTAATAGTTGATACCTGATTTTGTTATATTTGGATGGAAGAGAGGCCGCTCCTTTAGGCTTATAATTTGCTTGACATTTTCTGGGACGTTTACAATAGATACTCTACATCACTTTTCGATATTTGGTCGGGGAGGAGTTCCTCCTCTAAAACTGGAAAAAACAAAAATTCTTTACAAAGGCAGTGTGGAAGGTTATGAATGAAGAGGCAACCTTCCTTGCCCCATACTTGAAGGAAAGTTTCAAGAATTTTCAGGGAAGGTTAGGGGTGCTATTCACTATGGTGTTTGTCGATATTGTATCGGGGAAAGTGACGTCCCTTCTCTTTCTCTTAAATTGAAAGTACAGGGTTGTCCGTAAATGGGAACTCGGTACATAATTTTATGATTTTTGCATAGGCTCTGCAAGACTTCTTTTTAGTAAGGAACTTAAATTTACACGAAATTGGCAGCCAACGTAGAGGGTGCATCATTTTCCAACATTTTATGTTAATGTGGTAAAATTTATGACTACTTTTGTTTTTACCGATTTATTGGATGGGAAACAGTAATTCTTTGTATGTTATTATAATATAGTGTTTAATTTTCAGATATGTTGAGGAGAAGGATACCTTTCCTTGACAAACCACACTTAAAATTCAAAAGAAATATTGAAGATTGTCCAACTACTTGAATACAGAACATTATTTAAAAAATTTGGTCGAAAGGGTACACCCTCTCCCCGTCATTTTTTAAGACGAACCGTTTTATATACACACAAAAAAAAATTTTTCTGATTCAATCACCAAATTAATTGATCCAATTAATGTTTTAATTGAAATGTCTTCAATCACGAAAATGATAGTATCAATTATAGTTTTAATTGGGCATAGAAACAATTCTTGATTAAAAAATTAATTGATTTTCAAATTAATTTCAATTAATTTTTTAATTGATTCAATTAAAAATTTAATTGATGTTGATTGCAAAACTCAATTAATTTATTAATTAAAAAAGGTAACTATTTTTAATTACTTTCTGAATTGGCTTAGAGTTTTTATTTGGATTAACAAATGGTTGTTTGAAATACATTTTTAATTAAAAATTTAAAAAAAAACAGCACTTTTTTAACTGAATTAGTCTTCCTAATTTGATTAAAAAGTTAATTGTATCAATTAATTTTTTAATTAAAAATTTAAAAATTTTCAATCATTGATTTAATTAACTTAATGCTTCTATCATGATTAAAAAGTTAATTGTACCAATTAATTTATTAATTGAAAAAATTTTCAACTTCAATTAACTTTTTAATTGGAAATATTTTGGTGATATTTTTTTCTGTGTATGCATATCCGCCGTATTTGTACCTATAAACGAAACAGCAAGTAGTCCGATTTGTTTGAAAGAATTCAAATCTTTTCGAATTTGTTTTCAGCACGAAGGATATGGTTGGCTAAGTTAACGCAAAATGTTCCTACAAATACGTTTCGGAAGGCGCAGCGAAACGGGCCGGGTTACGCTAGTTAGAATATAAATCGGAGCACATTTGGACAGAAGAACAGTGTAACGACGTATTTCACTGGGATGCTGGGGTAGTTCCGGGGGCCAGGGTCGTTACAGAAAATTTATCGATGAACACCAAAAGAACACAGATCTTCTTTTCTACCAGACGTTATAAACTTTATTTCCTTCACAATATGCTAAAATCACAATATAACACATGTACACAAGCACTATATTCGACGGGTGAGGACGGGCAACACGTTTGGGCGTCTTCGGGGCATATAAGACAGCGACGACAGGGTTGACGACGGTTGGCGGCGTTGTGGTGTGAGTGGGGCGGTTGACGGCGTTGTGGGGTGTAGCGGCGGTTGACGGCGTGGTGGGGTGTAGCGGCGGTTGACGACGTTGTTGAGGGGCGGTTGACGGCGTTGTGGGGTGTAGCGGCGGTTGACGGTGTGGTGGGGTGTAGCGGCGGTTGACGCCGTTGTTGTGGGGCGGTTGACGGTGTCGCTAAAAACGGCCGGAACTGTTGCTGGCGGCGGCGTAGGCGATTACGGCGGTAGCGTGCGCGGTTGTTGGACACAACCAGCCGAAACCTTCGTCACCCTTACCTCACCAGGCGGAGAGAACCAGTTGTAGTGTCACAACCGAAGATGCCTATGGTAGCAGTAGTTGTAATACCACAACCTTGTGCCCTGGTCACAGAGAAGGCTGAAAGTAAAGACTCTCACACTTCACTAGTACAATAGAACTACCTTTGTGTCACGGCGTCAACACGCTAAGACCACAAAAATGTCCTACCTCTAGGCCAGCTACAGGCGAACTGACTCAACTGACCCAGTTGAGCGCCTTTTATACCATTTGATCAAGCTCGTCGTTGCCAACTATCCTCCTCGAATCCACTAACAGCTGATCTCCACTGGCAGTGTTGCCCATTCACAGATTGCCACTTAATCTCCTTCTGACCGTTACATTTGAATATTGAATGAAACTAATATCGGAAATGGAGTTCACTATGTATTTTAAATAAATTCAAATTCAGATAATAATAATAAACCAATAAAAGAATTAAATTCAATAATAATAAAACAATAAAACTTCAAATTCAAGTACAAAAAAACAAAAAAATAGTAATTCATGTGGGTCCAAAAACAAGCCTCGCGACTTTTGTTCTCACAACAGATAAACTCAGAAGAATGGTGACATTTCTGAGGGTTTCAAAACTTCTCTAAGTGGTTTCACGCTGTTCGGACTCAGCTATAAAAAGCAGGTCCCTTGTCATTGAGCTTAACATGGAATCGGGCAGCACTCAGTGAAGAGAAGTTCACGAACACAGAAAAAAAATTCACGAAAATTTTTCCAATTAAAATCTTAATTGAGTTTTAAAAAATATTCAATTAAAAATTTAATTGAATCAACAAATTTTTTAATTGAAATAAAAATCAATCACACAAATTAATAGTATCAATTAAATTTTTAATTGAATCAATTAATTTTTTAATTGAACGCCAATTAATTTTTTAATTGATACTATCATTTCTGTGATTGAAGACACTTCAATTAAAAAATTAATTGGATCAATTAATTTCGTGATTGAATCAGAAAAAAATTTTTTTGTGTGAATTTGGTATCACAATGGACTGAATAGTCTAAGTCTAAGACACCTAACCTAACCTTCTAAATTGATCGTAATATACAATATAATCAGGAGCGTAGGGCAAATAATTCTGATATACACATTTTCAAGAGTTCACGTTAGCGAACTTTGAATTTCAGAACAAAAAATAGCCATATTCCAGAATGAATTATGCAAAAATATCAGCCTACAATGGACACTCCATTAACAGTGAAATATTGATCAACATAGCAATGTAACTCTATTTCGTAAACAACACATTGCAGAATGTCCACACCCTTATCTGTTACAGGAATTCTTGTGTAACTAAATAAAAAAAATGGAGTTTCTCCACTACAAAGTACACCACACGTATGAATGGAAAAACGAATGAGAAGTGCGAGCCATCTCATCCCATGTTGGAAAAGTTAATAAAAATTGTAATGAATTCGTTACAATAATAACGCGACAACAACAAAAACTATTGCAGCAACAACAACAAACACCAAACAGGAGAAAGGATATATGTAGAAATATGAAGCCGCCAATGAGACATCCATCTACTTTATGCTTCAACACAATACAGTAACAACAAACACAACGTAGCCAAAAACAACAACAACAGCAGCAAAAAGAAATCTACAAATATAACTCTCACAACACAGGTACAACAATGGCAAACCTAAAACAATGGTTGGCTAAAGGTATCACGGTGACGACAACAACTGGTACGATGATGATGATGCTGCCACTTCATTTTTCTACCACTGGGGGTTGGTTGATTTCGTTGTTGTGGCTGATTGTGATGCACACAGTGTTTTGAAAGCAAACGAATTTGTATATGATCTATATGGATAGGAATAATAATCGAGACAATTAGAGATGTTTGGTACATTTCGGTAAATGATATTAAAGAATACCCAAAACATACGATCGAAATATAACAAGTATGTTCGTGTACGTTTCCATTTCAAAACAAGTAAGGGAACTCAAAATTTTATTTCTATAGAACATTTCTGCAAAATTTTATTTATTTATAGAATTTTTTTGCAAAATTTTATTTCTATAGAAAATTTTTGCAAAATTTTATTTCTATAGAAAATTTTTGCAAAATTTTATTTCTATTGAAAATTTTGTCAAACTTTATTTCTATAGCAAATTTTTGCAAAATTTTATTCCTATAGAAAATGTTGTCAAAATTTTATTTCTATAGGAAATTTTGTCAAAATTGTATCTTTATAGAAAATTTTGTCAAAATTTTATTCCTATAGAAAATTTTGTCAAAATTTTATTTTTATAGAACATTTTGTCAAAATTTTATTTGTAAAGAAAATTATGTTTCTTTAGAAAATTTTGTCAAAATTTTATTTCTATAGAAAATGTTGTCAAAATTTTATTTCTATAGAAAATATTGTCAAAATTTTATTTCTATAGAAAATTTTGTCAAAATTTTATTTCTATAGAAAATTTTGTCAAAATTTTATTTCTATAGAAAATTTGTGAAGTACCTCTTAGTTGGAGAGGACTATTTTGCACAATCTACCAAAACATCAAGAATTTACCATTCTACCAAATAATAAATCCACCATTTTTGGTAGAATTCAACCAACTGTGGCGACCGTGCTCAGGGGCCGGCCTTTTTTCAAAATTGTATTTTTATAGAAATTTTTTGCAGAATTTTATTTCTATAGAAAAATTTTACAAAATCTTATTTCTATAGAATATTTTGTCAACATTTTATTTCTATAGAAAATTTTGTCAAAATTTTATTTCTATAGAAAATTTTGTCAAAATTTTAAACCTATAGAACATTTTTGACAAAATTTTATTTCTATAGAAAATTTTGTCAAAATTTTATTTCTATAGAAATATTTGTCAAAATTTTATTTCTATAGAAAATCTTGTCAAAATTTTATTTCTATAGAACATTTCTGCAAAAATTTATTTCCATACAAAATGTTTGCACAATTTTATTTCTATAGAAAAATTTTTGCAAAATTTTATTTGTATGGAAAATTTTGTCAAACTTTATATCTATAGCAAATTTTTGCAAAATTTTATTTCTATAGAAAATGTTGTCAACATTTTATTTCTATAGAAAATTTTGTCAAAATTTTATTTCTATAGAAAATTTTGTCAAAATTTTATTTCTATAGAATATTTTGTCAAAATTTTAGTTCTAAATAGAAAAATTTGTCAAAATTTTATTTCTACAGAAAATTTTGACAAAATTGTATCTTTATAGAACATTTTGTCAAAATTTTATTTCTATAGAAAATTTTGTCAAAACTTTATTTCTATAGAACATTTTGTCAAAATTTTATTTCTAAAGAAAATAATGTTTCTTTAGAAAAATTTGCCAAAATTTTATTTCTATAGAAAAATTTGCCAAAATTTTATTTCTATAAAAAATTTTGTCAAAATTTTATATCTATAGAAAATGTTGTCAAAATTTTATTTCTATAGAAAATTTTGTCAACATTTTATTTCTATAGAAAATTTTATCAAAATTTTATTTCTATAGAAAATTTTGTCAACATTTTTTTTTATAGAAAATTTTATCAAAATTTTATTTCTATAGAAATTTTTGTCAAAATTTAATTTCTATAGAAAATTTTGTCAAAATTTTATTTCTATAGAAAATTTTGTCAAAATTTTATTTCTATAGAAAAATTTGTCAAAATTTTATTTCTATTGGAAATTTTGTCAAAATTTTATTTCTATAGGAAATATTGTCAAAATTTTATTTCTATAGAAAAATTTGTCAAAATTTTATTTCTATAGAAAATTTGTGAAGTACCTCTTAGTTGGAGAGGACTATTTTGCAAAATCTACCAAAACATCAAGAATTCTTCCATTCTACCAAATAATAAATCTACCATTTTTGGTAGAATTCAACCACCCAGCAAAAAAAGCGTCACCAAAAAAGTAATGAAAATGTTCTTTTTGGATCCGGAAGTGGTGCAAAATTGACGCAGATGCGATGAATTTAACATGGGCTTGTCATAGGACTGAAGTCTTCCCTTTCAACAGCCGTTGCACTGAATTTGCATCACTTCTTTAGGTGTTATCCGAATTTAATGTTTTGGATGTAAATAAACAAATTCTGTTATATTTTGTTAAATAAATAATTTTTATATTTTTTTATAATTTTAATGGATTGTAATGCTGGTCGGATACGTTTGACTACAAATATTTTCAAAAATTCACAATTTTTTCAGATTGGAATTAGAATTTTTTTCGACAAAATTTAAATGATTTCTACCATTTTATGAATTCTTACTCTGTTTTTAACCTATTTGAAACCAAAAAAGCTAAAATTAATCATTAAAAGTATGAAAAAAACAAATTATAAAAAATTCAATTAAAAGAACTTCCTGGGTAGTTAAAATAAAGAACATCATTGGAAGTGCATCTTCTGGCATTGCTTTTAAAGTTGTGCCTTTGGAAGAACTTCCAAATTTTTTTGCTGGGCAACTGTGGCGACCGTGCTCAGGGGCCGGCCTTTTTCCAAAATTTTATTTTTATAGAAAATTTTATTTCTATAGAAAATCTTGTCAAAATTTTATTTCTAAAGAAAATTTTGTTTCTTTGTCAGAATTTTATTTCTATAGAAAATTTTGTCAGAATTTTATTTCTATAGAAGTTCCAAATTTTTTTGCTGGGCAACTGTGGCTACCGTGCTCAGGGGCCGGCCTTTTTCCAAAATGTTATTTTTATAGATATTTTTTGCAGAATTTTTTTTCTATAGAAAAAATTTGCAAAAACTTATTTCTATAGAATATTTTGTCAACATTTTATTTCTATATAAAATTTTATCAAAATTTTATTTGTATAGAAAATTTTGTCAAAATTTTATTTCTATAGAACATTTTTGTCAAAATTTTATTTCTATAGAAAATCTTGTCAAAATTTTATTTCTATAGAACATTTTGTCAAAATTTTATTTCTAAAGAAAATTTTGTTTCTATAGAAAATTTTGTCAAAAATTTATTTCTATAGAAAATTTTGTCAGAATTTTATTTCTATAGAAAATTTTGTTTCTATAGAAAATGTTGTTAAAATTTGATTTCTATAGAAAAATTTGTCAAAATTTTATTTCAATAGAAAATTTTGTCAACATTTTATTTTTATAGAAAATGTTGTATAAATTTTATTTCTAAAGAAAATGTCGTCAAAATTTTATTTCTATAGAAAATTTTGTCAAAATTTAATTCTATAGAAAATTTGTGAATTTGGAGAGAACTATTTTAGTTGGAGAGAACTATTTTGCAAAATCTAACAAAAAAAGTAAATCTTCCATTTCCATCAAAATTTTATTTCTATAGAAAATTTTGTCAAAACTTTATTTCTATAGAACATTTTGTCAAAATTTTATTTCTATAGAACATTTTGTCACAATTTTATTTCTAAAGAAAATTTTGTTTCTATAGAAAATGTTGTTAAAATTTGATTTCTATAGAAAAATTTGTCAAAATTTTATTTCTATAGAAAATTTTGTCAACATTTTATTTTTGTAGAAAATTTTGTATAAATTTTATTTCTAAAGAAAATGTCGTAAACATTTTATTTCAATAGAAAATTTTTGCAAAATTTTATTTCTATAGAAAATTTTATCAAAATTGTATTTCTATAGAAAATTTTGTCAAAATTTTATTTCTAAAGAAAATGTCGTCAAAATTTTATTTCTATAGAAAATTTTGTCAAAATTTTATTTCTATAGAAAATTTGTGAATTTGGAGAGAACTATTTTGCAAAATCTAACAAAAAGTAAATCTTCCATTTCCATCAAAATTTTATTTCTATAGAAAATTTTGTCAAAACTTTATTTCTATAGAATATTTTGTCAAAATTTTATTTCTATAGAACATTTTGTCACAATTTTATTTCTAAAGAAAATTTTGTTTCTATAGAAAATGTTGTTAAAATTTGATTTCTATAGAAAAATTTGTCAAAATTTTATTTCTATAGAAAATTTTGTATAAATTTTATTTCTAAAGAAAATGTCGTCAACATTTTATTTCAATAGAAAATTTTTGGAAAATTTTATTTCTATAGAAAATTTTATCAAAATTGTATTTCTATAGAAAATTTGTGAATTTGGAGAGAACTATTTTAGTTGGAGAGGACTATTTTGCAAAATCTAACAAAAAAGTAAATCTTTCATTTTTGGTAGATTTCTACCAACTATGGCGACAACTTTTGTCACAAACCAAATAACATAGAAAAGAAATTTTTTTATTGGAAAAATTTGTATACGATGAAAATAAGACACAAAAAATTTATTTTTAATTTCATAATTGTTAAAATTGTTTCCTCAGATAAGTTTTTATTTATGGTTGTACGTTGCATATATTTTAATTATAAAACCTTGTATTGTTCTTATTTGTTTAAAAAAAAATTGTCATTAATTGTGTAAATTGCGTGCCCTAAAATGTAATTTGCATAATCCTTCATATTGGGCCACACTTTTTTCAGTGTATGGTTTATTAAAAAATATGAACAAAACTGTATTACAAATGCCGACAACACAAAAATAAGTAAATATTTTTCGATAAATTCAAGAATATTTATTACCCCCATTTTCATGAAGCTCCGTTAGTGCTTTTAAACCGTATTATGGACATAGCTGTCGTCTTGCCTATATATTCCATATCCCAATTAGGAACTTAACTGCCGAAAATTTTTCAGTTAAAATTAACCGGAGAGAAGATATTTGCAATTTACTTTCTGTTAACTGGGAGTTAAAGCTTAACGGAGCTACATGAAATTGGCCGTTAGACATACATACATATTTTTTCATTTGTTAAAGAAAATTTCGTATTTTGAAGATAAAATTGATGTTAGAACATACGCAGTTCATGATGGACGTATATTTGGTAAAATTTAACTATTAATCCTAATTATTGCCATGAATTTAAATAAAGTTATATTGGATTTAGAGCCCTGGAGAATTCACTCTTTATTGAATGTGATAAAGCCTTAGTAATGTTTTCCAAATTCCCATAGATAAATTTTGAAATACTGTACGTTTTTAACTGTTCTTCTTATATATGCCAACGATGAGAATAAAATCACCAATGTTGTTGTTCTTGTTGTTGTAGTATGAGCATTGTTTTGTTGTGTATATTAAATGAATGAAGGGATGTAATTTTCTCATTTGCACGTTTTGTATACAATTCTCTTATTCCCCCCCACACCTCCCATAGTCGCATCCATGCAACAATATTTGTATTCACCACCCACAATTCAGTCATTCTCATCTTCACACTCACACATAAACGAATAGCATTTTAATGTTATCCTTGTATTGTTGTCAAGGCTTAACGGCGGTGGGGCTCTCAAGTTGGGTTGGTGGGTGGCAGCGCTTGCGCTAAAATTATATTTATTTATTATTTTAACAGCAGTAGCAACAAAAACAACAAGAACTCTATGACTATATACGTGAGTATGAGAGTTCATCATCATACATCATCATCATGTTGTTTTGTTTTTGTATATTCTTTTAGCTTATTCCATTTAAAAGTAGAATAGGCGGAGCAGTGTTGTTTGGTGTTGTTTTTGTTGTTGTGCAAATGCCATAGAAGGCTGCTCTCATTGTTGTTGATATTTATGTTTTTATACATTTATAAGTAAAGCCAATCATAACTGAGTAAAAGAAATTATAAACGAATGAACAAAACGACAACAACAACAACAAGACGACCAGCAACAGTATTCGTGTGGCTGTCGTGTATCGCGTATACCAACAACAAGCCTCTGATAGACTCAATTTAGGAAGGTAAGAAGAAGCAGAGTTAACAACCTGCACAGTATGGGAATAAGCTAAAGCCCAAGATATGATATAAAAAATCTATGGATGATAGGGTTTGGTGAAGGGAAAGAAAAAACTGTTGGCAACTGAGGATACTTTGTTTTTTTTTTTTTTTTTAATTTTTTTGCTTCTATAGATATAATGAATATTGTTTTTACGTGTTGTTGTATATAAAAATGCATACATCCATATAGAAATTTCAATTTTGCATCTGTGTATGGTTGAGTATATTCTATTATCCTGCTGGTAATGATTGTTGTTGCTGTTAATTAAGTATATGCTAAAGCTTCAGTCCACCATTTTAAATATGTTTTTGCAATTTGATGTTGTTTACTGATGTTCTTGTTCTACATAACAATGGAATTTTCATTAAAAAGAGGTGTGTGTGTGTGTGTGTTAGTGTAGTGTATTGCATACAATTAATTAGGAACATTTCTAGGTACTTTGACATATTCTTTTGATTGAATTCAGTCTTTCTTCTCAAAGAAGCCATATTGTGTAAACACTGATAATAATTTTTTATAGAAAAAACGATGTTTTGGCATTTCCTATAAATTTGGGATATTAACCATAATTAAAGATAATAAAAACATCACAGTTGTTTTACAATATTATTTTAAACATTTTACATATAGTGAATATGAATGTGTAAAATTGTCCGGTCTTAACCGTAGCTCTGAAATTTGAAAATATCGGAAAGTCAAAAACTTGATTTTTCAAAATTTTGCAAAAGACTTTTCCAAATTTAAACAAGTAGGGAAAGTCTAAAATCGGGCGGGGCCGACTATATTATACCCTGCACCGCTTTGTAGATCCACATTTTCGATACGATCACATTTTCAAATCACTCAAATGCGTTGGGTACTATATATAAAGGTTTATGTTCCCTTATACATATATTTAAATCTGACCCGATCTGGATAAAATTTGTTATACTTTTACAAAATCTATAGACTTAAAATTTAAGTCGGCTAATGCCCTGGGATGGAACATAATGTTAGTAATAAACAAGTAAGGAAAGTCTAAAGTCGAGCGGGGCCGACTATATTATACCCTGCACCACTTTGTTGATCTAAATTTTCGATACCATATCACATCCGTCAAATGTGTTGGGGTCTATATATAAAGGTTTGTCCCAAATACATACATTCAAATATCACTCGATCTGGACAGAATTTGATAGACTTCTACCAAATCTATAGACTCAAAATTTAAGTCGGCTAATGCACTAGGGTGGAACACAATGTTGGTAACAAATATGTGAAACATTTAAATCTGAAGCAATTTTAAGGAAACTTCGCAAAATTTTATTTATTTATTTATTTTATGTTGGTATTTTGACCATTTTTGTCGAAATCAGAAAAACGTATATATGGGAGCTATATCTAAATCTGAACCGATTTAAACCAAATTTGACACGCATAGCAACAATGCTAATTCTACTCCCTGTGCAAAATTTCAACTAAATCGGAGTTAAAAATTGGCCTCTGTGGTCATATGAGTGTAAATCGGGCGAAAGCTATATATGGGAGCTATATCTAAATCTGAACCGATTTAAACCAAATTTGACACGCATAGCAACAATGCTAATTCTACTCCCTGTGCAAAATTTCAACTAAATCGGAGTTAAAAATTGGCCTCTGTGGTCATATGAGTGTAAATCGGGCGAAAGCTATATATGGGAGCTATATCTAAATCTGAACCGATTTCAACCAAATTTGGCACGCATAGCAACAATGCTAATTCTACTACCTGTGCAAAATTTCAACTAAATCGGAGTTAAAAATTGGACTCTGTGGTCATATGAGTGTAAATCGGTCGAAAGCTATATATGGGAGATATATCTAAATCTGAACCGATTTCAACCAAATTTGGCACGCATAGCTGCAATGCTAATTCTACTATCTGTGCAAAATTTCAACTAAATCGGAGCAAAAAATTGGCCTCTGTGGTCATATGAGTGTAAATCGGCCGAAAGCTATATATGGAAGCTATATCTAAATCTGAACCGATTTCAACCAAATTTGGCACGCATAGCTACAATACTAATTTTACTCCCTGTGACCGTATTAGTCCATATCGGGCGAATGATATATATGGGAGCTATATCTAAATCTGAACCGATTTCAATAAAATTTGGCACACTTGACTATAGTGCTAATTGTTCTTCTTGTGCAAAATTTTAAGCAAATTATGGTAAAACTCTGGCTTCTGGGGCCATATAAGTCCATATCGGGCGAAATATATATATGGGAGCTATATCTAAATCTGAACCGTTTTCTTCCAAAATCAATAGGTATCTATTCTGAGCCAAAACACATACTTGTGCCAAATTTGAAGTCGATTGGACTAAAACTGCGACCTAGACTTTGATTACAAAAACGTGTTCACGGACAGACGGACATCGCTATATCGACTCAGGAGCCCACCCTGAGCATTTTTGCCAAAGACACCATGTGTCTATCTCGTCTCCTTCTGGGTGTTGCAAACATATGCACTAACTTATAATACCCTGTTCCACAGTGTGGAGCAGGGTATAATTATTGCAATATTATTTTATTATGATATATGGGTATTACTCAATTATGTATGGAACAAAATATCGGCCAAATGGGCGCCGCGACCTCGGTGGCACACCTTCATCCGATGGTCCAAATTTTCGATGACGCTGAGGCATAATGGAGGTTCTATGCCGTCAAAGTGCCGAATTATCTCATCCTTTAACTCTTGAATTGTTGCTGGCTTATCGACGTACACATTTTCTTTCAAAAAATCCCAAAGAAAAAAGTCCAACGGAGTCAAATCACATGATCTGGGCGCCCAATGGACATCGCCATTACGTGAGATAACACGGCCATTGAATTTGTTGCGCAAAGCAGCCATTGTTTCGTTAGCTGTGTGGCAAGTGACACCGTCCTGCTGAAACCACATATCGTCCACATCGATATCTTCCAATTCGGGCCATAAAAAGTTCGTTATCAGCTCACGATAGCGAACACCATTCACAGTAACTGCCTGACCGGCCTCATTTTGGAAAAAATACGGTCCGATGATGCCGCCAGCCCATAAACCGCACCAAACAGTCACTATTTGTGCATTGGTTTTTCGACAATCACTCTTGGATTCTCATTCGCTCAAATGCGGCAATTCTGTTTATTGACAGATCCACTGAGGTGAAAATGTGCCTCATCACTGAAGATGATTTTCTTCGAAAATTGATCATCCACTGTTGCCATTTCTTGGAACCATTTAACACGTTGTTGGATTGTGTATCTCTCCATGGTTCAAATTGAGTAAGTCTGAAATAGAGAAATGTCAAATAAAATTCGGAAAAAATTGGCGTTTAGGTGTGGTTCACACTCAACATCGGCCCTTACAATTTAACCACCCTTTACAAAAGCCGACTTTTTGATTCTTATTACAATCCCTAGTTCAAATTAGGCTAATCGACCTTTGTTTCAATAACTTAATAATAATACTAATTCCTTAATCTTCATGTCCAATTAGCTCGTATTAGAGTTGTAATAATATGTAAAGACTTTCGATATGTTTGAAAATCGACTTTTAACGAAAAAGCCCAAATGTCGGAAGGAGAATATGACTAAACTACTTATATGGTAACACTAAAAGTCCAAAGGTCGATAAGTCCATCTTTCCAAATTTTTAAAAAGTTAAAACTTTTTGACCCTTGTCCGTTTTTTTAATTGCAACTTTCTTAGCTATTTCGTGCACCTTTAATTGATACTCTGCCAATACGAGATCGAGGGCTTCTAGATGCTCGAGTAATATAATCGAGAGATACGCTCAAAAAAAGTTAGTTGGATCCAAAGATTTTGATTTTCCGTTCGACTTAAGGATTTTGGTTTTGATTCCGAGCCAGAGGCTCATGGAATTATTATGTTTGGAGAAAGTTTCCTTTCCTCTAATAATTGTTTGCCTACGTTAGTTAAAAAACGGGGAAAAATTATACACAAATGAAGCATAAAGATTTACTAAATTCGTACTTTTCACAAAATAGTTCATTATTTCTTTAAATTTTTAAATTTTTCTACAAATGAGTCAATTTTGAACTTCGTATGACACTAAAGACATCCTTGCAATTTTGAAGTCCAATTTTTTGTATCAATCTACAAAAATGTCTTTAACAAGTGAAAAAAAATTAATAATGTCTAATAAACTTTCTTGAACTTGTCGAAAAATATCTTTTTATTTTCTTGATATCGGCATGAGGTCAGCACTTTTAATACTGTCTTTTACATTTTCTAAAAATAATCAAAAAAAAATTTTTTGTTTTGTTATTGTTGGTTTTGTTCTTTAAGCATTGTTGTTATTTTTTATTGCAGCTTAAAACCATACATTGACTAAACTACAAGTGTAGCTTAACCAACAGAGGAAAAGAATGTTTGTCAAATTTATTTGGGCAAAGCCCTATAGACTGCAAGATGGTTGGATGGACGCACGTTTCGGAATTACCACATTCCTCATCAGCATCCTCTACTCGCAGCAAAACTATTATCAGAATAAATTCAGGCAGTTCATTAAACCCAACAATAAACCACACTTGAACCCTCCGAAAAAAGGTTTTACATTGATTATTTCGGCATAAGCCGGCTATCAATCAGAAACGTGCGTCCATCCAACCATCTTGCAGTCTATAGGGCTTTGCCCAAATAAATTTGACAAACATTCTTTTCCTCTGTTGGTTAAGCTACACTTGTAGTTTAGTCAATGTATGGTTTTAAGCTGCAATAAAAAACAACAACAATAATCAAAACTTTCTAAAATGACCCAAAAATTTTTCTTCCTGGTGGGTTCACTGGCTTTTCAGTGTAGGATACAAATCTCATTTATTGAATTTTCATTGTCTTTTTGCGGTATATTGATGCTCCTCACGTACAAACAAATGACAGTTTAAAAATCCAAATTTTAATGAATACTTCTAAGTAAAAATATTTTCTTAATTCCAATAAGACTTTAAACTAAATATGCAAAATTCTCAGAATTAGTCTAAGCCTATATTTGAAGCGTTTTTATATTAAATCTTAAGATTCAGTTAATTTAACGACAATTTTTTAAATACAAAATGTGTTTCCTTAAATTGAGAAAAATTGGCCTTAGCTCAAAAATATACGACTTTAACGGAGGGACGCAAATTGTGTGTTAATAAAAAATTTTAAGCAAAGATTATGAAATTTTTTTAATTAAAATTTTATTATTTTAAACAAAATTTTCCTTATTATTTTGTAAATAGCTCCTCCTACAATTTTGGTTGCATATTCTTTAACATCACGTAAGTATTTTTTCAGTGTAGGTCAACATAATCACTAATTCTATGTGCAACATATCAATCTAAAATTAGACCCAATTCGTAATTTTAAGTTCTTCTCTAAACAAGGCAGCAGTTTGAAAAGGTGTCGGATCCTGTTGTAAAAAATATGCCATACATAGTGGAAAATTTTCAACACAACAACAAACGATATTTATATTTTTTAGTTCATTTAAAGTTGGCCTGTTTGATTCTTGAATGGTTTTCTGTCCGTTTAAATTATAACATTTTTTTGTTGTGCCGAATATCACTAATTCGGTAGGCTGGTATGTGGTATATCATCTCTCTTACAGTTTACTCTGTGAGATCGCTTCAATTGATGTACACTCACCGACTTCCGTGAAGATATGTGTTATAAACATCTCATAATTGAGTATTCCATTATCTCATATTTATCCATACTCATTTCGAAGAGAGCCACTAAGTATGTTACGTGCAAAAAAGAGTTCAATAACCAAACATGAGTATAAACTAAGAGTTGACAAGAGATTCCTTTAGCTATAGCTATAGTTATCAACACTTCACATAAGATAAGATACAAAAAAAAACACCAAATGGAATGGAGACGGGAGTTGAAATCAAAATGAAGAAAAAAGAGCATATCAAAACATTGAGAGCATCGAATCAAACTCAAGAGTCAACCACACATACTCAAAAATTCAACTAGCCACTCAGTCAGCATCAAATGGCATCCATTTCGTTAGCCAACAAGCCAGTCACCTCAGACAAGAGGATAACTGAATAAATTTGCATATGGCGCGCAAATTCTAAAGAACTGAATTGCTTTGTAATCGCTTATTGTTCGTGTGCATTTCGTCGAGATACTACTGCTGATGCTCCTAATAAACACACTCTTAGAAATATATGTTTTTCATATGTTCCGATATAAACAAAATGTGTTTCGGGCACAATTTTAAAACACAATATATTTAAGTGCAAACATGCAATGTTCCTAAACTAACACTAAATGTTTGGGACATCTATGTTAATATGTTAGAATATATTATGTTTGGGGCATGAATGTTTCATAAAAATCATATGTGTGAATACAAACATATATAAATTTACAAATTTCAACTAAACATACATATGTTGTGATATTTTATTCAAAGCGACAGAGAGAGTATAGAGAGAAATAGAGATGGAAACCGGGAGAGTTGACGAAAGATATCAATATAACACAGCAAAAGAGTCAAAAGAGAACAATTTCTGTGAAACCGCTTGTATGTTGTTTCGGAAAACTGTTTTATGATAAGGCCACAAATTTGATATGTTTAAGTCTAAATATTATTTAATTTGAATAAAGAGAATATACATTCTGAACCAAGAGAATAGACATTTGAAAAACAAACAGCTTATGTTTTCGCCTTGAGAGCAGCATTTTATGTATGTGTGGACATGTGTTTTGTTTATCATTTTGGCATTATGGGCACAATTTTTTTCTTGGTTCGTTAAAAGAAATCAGGGGTCTTCATAAAAATAACGAAAGGGCACTATACTCTTTTTAGAGTTTGGACGGTAAAATGAAATAAGGAGGAAATAGTGAAAAATTACACAGTAAAATGTAAAAAAACAAATTTTAGTTTCTCTTTATTAAAAAGTAGTCCACGAGGAGTTGACGGACACCATCAAATATAAAAGCAGGCATTAAGTTCGACTTTTACAGCTAAAACAATTTAAAAAGTTTATTTTCTTTAAAATGAATTATTAAAGAAAAATAAAAGGAATTTTAGAGCGATGGTGTTAAATGCTAGTAAAAAATTGTTCACTCCTAAATAAATTTATGTTTATATTACAAAATTATGTATGTATGTTTATACTCGACTCCACGTTCTTCTTTTGTTAGTTTTTGAATTCCTTCCAAATTTTAAAGTTTTGTACAAAAACAGTTTTTTATTACAAGATTGTTATTTTTGCAATAAAAAATAATATTTTATCCAAAAATCATTCAATTTCGTTTATATCAAGCACTGTTACTGACTATAAATCTTTAATAACGCACATTTCGATGTTTCATTTAAAAAAATTAATATAGTATAAATATAAAGGTGTAAATTAAAAAAAAACAAAAACAAAAACAAAAAAAATGTTCGGTCGGAGCAGGGATTGAACCCACGACCCTTTGCATGCAAGGCAGACATGCTAACCACTGCTCCACGTGGCAAACAAATGTATGTTTCTGTTAAATAATGTTATGTTTGCATGGGCTCGTGGGCGCTGCAAACTATGCTATATAAATGTAACTTAAAACGATAATTATCTACTGGTGACTATAACAGCTACGTAGCCCAGTGGATAGTGTGTTGGCTTACAAACTGTATGGTCCTCGGTTCGATTCTCCGTGCAGGCGAAAGGTAACATTTAAAAAATTTATAAAAGTGAATAATTTCTTCAACATTATTTGTATTACAGAGAAAGGTGCCAATAACTAAAAAATTTCGTGGAAGTGAAAATTACGAGTATGTTAGGGAATGAGCACAATCGTGTTTGGGAAAAATTCTTCCAAGCATATAATATTTTTGGCTCAAAATGCTTCCAAACATATAATATGTTCACATAAAACAAACATATTAATGTTTCGGCAGTATGCAATAATATATGGGCTTCCTGCAAAATATGTTTGGAACATATGTTAAAGAAGCGATTTTTTTTGAGGGTGCATGTACGAATAAAGTCCCATAGAAATATGCACACACACGTATACAAGTTCACCAACGTTAGGATAATAGCCGAATACTTCTGCTGCTGTTGCTGTTGCTTTCTTTTGACTCTTGGGATGCAAATGTAACACGAACGAAATAACGACAACCGAGGACAACGATGACGATGCGAAGCGATAATATTAGCATTTGGTGGAATAATACCATGAATAAAAAGGCAAACATTATTATGTCCTATGAACAGTTACGTTGCAAGTGTGATACGTGATGCACGGTTAAAGGACTAAATAATCGAAAATCATCTAAATAATAAAAATAATAATAATAATTTTAAATTCATTTATAAATATTACAAAAATATATTAAACAAATATTTGAATATAAAATATTTGAAAAAAAGCAACAAATATCAAATATGGCTGGCCCATTCCTATCGCCTTTGCCGGGAGATCTTTTAACGGAATATATGTTCGGCCGTCGACGTCAGAGACGTAATCGTACAACTTTTACCCCACAACAGCTACAAGAATTGGAAGCTTTATTCCAAAAGACACACTATCCAGATGTTTTCCTACGTGAAGAGGTGGCATTACGTATAAGTTTGAGTGAAGCTCGTGTGCAGGTGATTTTTAAACATTTCAAACTTTTTGGATTAAAATGCAGCCAAATAATAAATTAAAAACTGTGATTTGTGATTTGAATTAATACAAAAATGTCTTTTGTCGTTTTGCATCACTTTATTTAGAAATCTTTAAAAATGTTTCTATAAATCTTCAGTGATTATCTTCAGCAAAATAAATTAATATGTGAAAATTAATTTTAAATAATATTACCATCAAATAAGTGTAAATTTCGTATGGGACCAAATCACAATGGACTGAATAGTCTAAGTGAGCCTGAAACTAAACCGAGCTACCACTTTAACCTAAGTCTTAAGTGGCTACCAACAAGATTTTCATGCAAAAACTTTTTCTGAAGACTACAGCTCATAAAAGGCACATCTCTGAAGTCATCTAGATGATGTGTCATATATTCAGGAAATTAATTTCATTTTATTTCGATGGAAAAGGTTTATATTTTCCAAAAAAAAAAATAATGCCTTTAAATTTAGAAGAAAACATTTCTTAATTATATCTCTAAATATCAAACTTATAGGCTCATCGGTTCGTTTTTTACGCGGACTATATCAAATTATGGAACTACATAAACCATTTATGTTTGATATTTGGGAAGACATATGTTACGTATGTTTATAACCCTCACGTATGCGCTTTCAAGGAAATCGGATGTATGTTGCTTTCCTAAGGCTCAAGAAGCCATTTCTGCAATTTTGTTTTTTAAGTGCACAATTCCAAAGAAATCATATAAAAGTTGCACTTTATACACGGCGAATAAATCTATATTGGGTATAGCTCTAAACAGGTGGCTATATCAGTTGGAGGATATATATGTACAGTGTACTTGTGGTAAGGTGAACACGTTTTTTCTGCCACTAACTACTTCGTAACGCTGAAAAACATGGAATTTGACGTTAAAGGCAGATTTAAAATGTAAAATATAGTTTAAAATAAATTTATGGAATTTTTTAGTGATCTAGTTTGGCTTTTTTCGTGAATGTAAAATTATTAATTTAAATTGCTTAATAATTCCATACCTACTGATATTTTACCGATCTCTTTTTTTTAATTTTTTCATAAAATTAAATTAAGTTTTTAATATTACTAATAATAAAAATAAAAGACTATAACGTGTAAAACTCCCGAATATGGCGATGTTTTGTTCTGAAATTCGCTGAAGTTCGCTAACGTGAACTCCCTTGGTTTTAATTAGTTCACGTTACCGCGAGTGCACTGTATATAAATCACTCGTGTGAAATTGTAAAGAGATGTGATAAAAACTTCGCGGTCCACAAGTTAAATATACACAGAAAATTTTTCACGAAAATTTTTCCAATTAAAGTCTTAATTGAGAAAAAAATATTCGATTAAAAATTAAATTCATACAAAAAAAAATTTAGTTGAAACAAAACTCAATCACAAAAATAAGTAGTATCAATTAATTATACCCACCACCATAGAATGGTGACGGTGGTATAATAAGTTTGTCATTCCGTTTGTAACACATCGAAATATCGATATCCGACTATATAAAGTATATATATTCTTGATCAGGGAGAAATTCTAAGACGATATAACGATGTCCGTCTGTCTGTCTGGCTAACTGGCTGTCTGTTGTAATCACGCTACAGTCTTCTATAATGAAGCAATCGTGCTGAAATTTTGCACAAACTCGTCTTTTGTCTGCAGGCAGGTCAAGTTCGAAGATGGGCTATATCGGTCCAGGTTTTGATGTAGTCCCCATATAAACCGACCTTCCGATTTGGGATCTTGGGCTTATAGAAATTGTAGTTTTTTTTTTCAATTTACCTGAAATTGGAAATCTAGAGGTATTGTAGAACCACAAATACGTGTGCCAAAAAATGTGAGTATCGGCCCATATTTTCGTATAGCCCCCATATAGACCGATCTCCCGAATTTACTTCTTGGGCTTATAGAAACCGCAGTTTTTATCCAATTTACCTGAAATTGGAAATCGAGAGATACTTTAGAACCATAAAGAGGTGTGCCGAAAATGGTGAGTATCGGTCCATGTTTTGATATAGACCCCATATAGACCGATCTCCCGATTTGGGGTCTTGGGCTTATAGAAACCGTAGTTTTTATCCAATTTACCTGAAATTGGAAATCGAGAGGAACTTTAGAACCGTAAAGAGGTGTTCCAAAAATGGTGAGCTTCGGTCAAAGTTTTGGTATGGTCCCCATATAAACCGACCTCCCGATTTGTGGTCTTGGGCTTATAGAAACCGTAGTTTTTATCCAATTTGCCTGAAATTGAAAATCTAGAGGTACTTGAGGACCATCAAAAGGTGTACCGAAAATGGTCCGTATCGTTCCATGTTTTGGTATAGCCTCCATATAGACCGATCTCCCGATTTTACATCTTGGGTTTATAGAATCCGTAGTTTATATACAATTTGCCTGAAATTGGAAATTTATAGGTATGTTAGGACCATAAAGATCCACAAATGGTGAGTATCGGTCCATGTTTTGCTATAGCCCCCATATAGACCGATATCCCAATTTTACTTCTTAGGCTTCTAGAATCCGAAGTTTTTATCCAATTTGCCTGAAATTGGGAATCTAGAGGTATTTTCGGGCCATAAAGAGGTGTACCGAAAACGGGGAGTATCTGTAGTTTTTATCCGATTTGCTTGAAATTGTAAATATTCGGATTAAGTTTTTATCGGTCCTTTTGGTAATGCCTCCATATAGACCGACTTCACTTCTTGAGGGTATAGAAGGCGCACTGATCATGAAAATTGCTTGAAACTCAATGTAAAATTTCCAGATTTTTCTTCTCGGGTGAAAATCTACAGATTTCAGATTTCAAATCAAGATGTTATTTTATAATTTTCTTGCACACTTACAAGAAATGTTAATGATTCCTCTAAAACACAAACAAAAATGGTTCTTATAAATCCTTATAAAATAGGTGAAATCTTTAAATTTATCTTCGGGAATGAGGACACTTCCCTCAAGTCCTCAAGCTCTCCTGAAATTTCAAAGGAAACCCTAATATTTGGTTCATGGTGGTGGGTATTTAAGATCCGGCCCGGCTGAACTTACTGCTGTAAAGGGTGATACGGTCAAAATTTGGTCAAGGGAAAACGCGTGTAAATCGGTGAAATCGTTTATTTAAAAAATCAAATTAAATTTCTTTTTCAAGTTCAATTAGTATAAAATTCAGGAAAAATATTCAGTTAGGCTTTCGCTTTTCCAAATCCGAATTGCCGGGCCTCACGCTTGACACCTGCCATCAGATTTTGTACAGCCACCTTGTCCACCTTCTTCGCCGCAGAAAGCCAGTTTGCCTTGAAGGGCTGCTCGTCCTTAGCAGTTTTTTTGGTCTTCTTTAGGTTCCGCTTGACAATAGCCCAGTATTTCTCAATTTGGCGGAGCTCTGGCGTGTTGGGAGGGTTCTTGTCCTTGGGAACCACCTGCACGTTGTTGGCGGCGTACCACTCCATGGCCTTTTTACCGTAATGGCAAGATACCAAATCCGGCCAAAACAGTACGGAACAACCGTGTTTCTTCAGGAAAGGCAGCAGACGTTTATTCAAACACTCTTTCACGTAAATTTCTTGATTGACAGTCCCGGAAGCTATGAAAATGCTGCTTTTCAAGCCACAGGTACAGATGGCTTGCCAAACCAGATATTTCTTTGCGAACTTTGACAGTTTTATGTGCTTGAAAATATCTGCTACCTTTCCCCTTCCTTTTGCAGTATAAAACTCCTGTCCCGGAAGCTGCTTGTAGTCGGCTTTGACGTAGGTTTCGTCGTCCATTACCACGCAGACAAACTTCGTCAGCATCGTCGTGTACAGCCTCCGGGATCGCGCTTTGGCCGTCGTATTTTGTTTATCATCGCGATTTGGAGTCACTACCTTCTTGTAAGTCGATAGTCCGGCTCGTTTTTTGGCTCGATGCACGGTTGTAGACGATTCACCCAGCTTATTTGCGGCATCTCGGAGAGAGAGGTTAGGGTTTCGCTTGAAACTACCGGCAACTCTCTTTGTCGTCTCAGCGGCTTCCGGTTTTCGATTTCCCCCCGATCCAGACTTCCTGGCTGTCGACAAACGTTCCCCAAACACTTTAATTACATTTGTAACGGTTGATTTGGCAACTTTTAGCGATTTTGCTAGCTTTGCGTGCGAGTAGCTCGGATTTTCGCGATGCGCGAACAAAATTTTGATACGCTGCTCTTCTTGCTTGGACGGCATTTTGACAACTGAAGAGTGAATTCCAAAATCAAAATAGGAACAACATTCTACACACACACACCTTCAAAATGAGGGGTATTCAGGTTTTTTAAATGCAAAATTGAAAGAAATACGTCAAGTTTATATTGACCAAATTTTGACCGTATCACCCTTTATATACTTGTTTTTTAATTGACTTTTAATTAGTTTTTAATTGATACTATCATTTATAAGTAGTATCCATTAATTTTTTAATTAATTTTTTAATTGACTTTTAATTAGTTTTTAATTGATACAATCATTTCTGTGATTGAAGATATTTCAATTTAACAATTAATTGCATCAATTAATTTCGTGATTGAATCAGAAAACAAAATTGTGTGTGGAGACCGATTTATATGGGAACTACACCTAAATACGGATCGATATGCAATATATAATCCTTCACATATTTCAATCACAATGCCTCAATTCAGAAAATGCTTATACCAACATAGGAATAATATTTTAAATACTTTTTTTATGAAGACATAATCTTTTGGTTCCGCCAAAGACTTTTCTTTCAATTTCAATTTGTTTTGATTAAATTTAGGACAAGAATTTTTGAAATTTTCATTTTAGTTTAATTAAATAATCTTTAAATTATCTTAGGATTAAAGCTTAAAAAAGCTTACACTTACTTTAATGACTTTGCAAGTTTGGATTAATTTTTTTGGTAACTTTGTTAATATATCGCAAAAAGATACTAGGTTAGATATAGTGGCCCACTGGATACCACAGTGGTGAACTACTCCCTTAGCCGTCAGTGCTGCCCGATTCCAAGGGACAAGGGACCTTCTTTCTATACACTGAAAAAAATATTGTCGTGAGGTCAAAGATTTCATGTCTTTAAAATACGATTACAAATTTTGCTTAGCATAGAAGACGCATTTCTCTAAAATAAAGTTATTTTCCTTGTCCAAAAGACGATAAACTTTTCAATGAAGTCATATTGTCCTTATAATTAAGTGATTTGACTTAAAAATGGGTATCTTAACATGAAAGAAAAAATTTATAGGCTAAGGTCAACTTGACTTTAATAATTCAGAAAAATTCTTTAAATTTAATGAAATTGTCTTTAAATTTGTTGTATTTTTGCATCTTGACTACAAAGCAAAAAATCGTTCAAATATAGGACATGTTTTTCAAAACTTTATTTTAAAGAAGTTTTTTACTTCAAACATAGCATAATTTCTACTGGAAGTCGAGTTCTAATTTGGAAAATAAAGTTGCCGTTAACTCGTTTTTAAAGGATTTTGATAGCATATGAAGAAAAAAAAGCTGAGAAAGCGAAAAATTAAAATTTGCTTCCTAGAAGCAAGTACACAAAACCTAAATTTAAACGAGAATTGTGTCTTAAAAGTATCCTTACTTGTATTCTCCGCTTCTTTGGCTCGGAATCAATACCAAATTTTTTAAAGTAAAGACAAAATCTTTGGAACCGAGTATGCTTTTTTTTCAGTGTAGCCGAGTTTTAACGGCATTTCACATTGCAGTGAAACCATTTAGAGAAGGTTTGAAACATTCAGCAATTTCACAAGAATTACTGAGAGTGCACTCAAAAAAAATTTACTTGGGTAATATAAATAAATAATAACAATATGCACTGACGAAAAGCACGTTCGGTTCCAAAAGATTTCGTCTTTACTTTAAACATTTTGATATTGATTCCGAGCCAAAGAAGCGGAGAATACAAATAAGAATACTCGTACTTTTAAGACACAATTCTCTTTTAAATTTGAGTTTTGTTTCTAGGAAGCAAATTTTAATTTTTCATTTTTTCAGCCTGTTTTCTTCATATGCTATCAACGTTCTTAAAAAAAACGAGTTAACGACAGTTTTTTTCCTCCAATTCAGACTCGACTTCGAGTAGAAATTATCTTTAGGCCGATAGCCTCCAGTTGCTAGTGCCCGTATAAATAAGTTTATTATAATTTGTAATTATAATAAATTAAATAATAAATAAATAAATAAGAAATTATCCTATGTTTCAAGTAAAACACGTCTTTAAAATAAAGTGTTGAAAAACGTGTCCTATATTTGAACGATTTTTTGTTTTGTAGTCAAGATGCAAAAGGACAACAAATTTAAAGACAATTTCATTAAGAGTAAAGAAATTTTCTGAATTATTAAATTCAAGTTGACCTTAGCCCTAACATTTTTTCTTTCATGTTATGATACCCATTTTTAAGTCAAATCACTTAATTATAAGGACAACAGGACTTCTTTGAAAAGTTTATCGACTTTTGGACAAGGAAAAAAACTTTATATTAGAGAAATTCGTCTTCTAAATTCGTCTATGCAAAGCAAAATTTGCATTCGTATTTTAATGACATGAAATCTTTGACCTCACGACAATATTTTTTTCAGTGTGCAATTTTTTCGCAATCGAATTGGCTAAGAAATGTGTTATGGTTTTATTTCGGTGTACAATACACTATGGGCTAAATCGTGATTTTAGCGCAAAAAATACTTCCCACAAAGTTAGCTTCACAAAATTTGGTGAGTAGATTTGTAGTTATAAACAAGTATATACGGCCGTAAGTTCGGCCAGGCCGAAGCTTATGTACCCTCCACCATGGACTTCTACTGAAGAATGTCATCCACAATCGAATTATTTGGGTTGCGGTAACATTTGTCGATGGCAAGGTATTTTTAAACTTCCTAACACCGTAATATATACCACATAGTCCATACGTGGTATATATTAAACTAAAAAAGGCCGATTAAATACGTAAATATATAAATATGTTTAAAGTTTCTATAGAAATAAAATTTTGACAAAATAAAATTTTGACAACACTTTCTATAGAAGTAAAATTTGGAAACAATTTTCTATAGAAATAAAATTTGGAAAAAATTTTCTATAGAAATAAAATTTTGACAAAATTTTCTACAGAAATAACATTTTGACAATGTTTTCTATAAAAATAAAATTTTGGTAGATTATTTTTGGCTCGAGCGGCAACCATGATTATGAACCGATATGGACCAATTTTTGTGTGATTTGGGATCGGCTATATATAACTATAGACCGATATGGATCAATTTTGGCATGGTTATTAGCGGCCTTATACTAACACCACGTTGCAAATTTCAACCGGATCGGATGAATTTTGCTCCTCCAAGTGGCTCCGGAGATCAAATCTGGGGAACGGTTATGGGAGCTATATATAATTATGGACCGATATGGACCAATTCTTGCGTGTTTGTTAGACACCACATTCTAACACCATGTTCCAAATTTCAATCGGATCGGATGAATTTTGCTCCTCCAAGAGGTTCCGGAGGACAAATCTGGGGATCGATTTATATGGGGGCTATATATAATTATGGACCAATTGGTCATTAGGGAACAAATACCAACACCATGTACCAAATTTCAGCCGGATCGGATGAAATTTGCTTCTCTTAGGGGCTCCGCAAGCCAAATCGGGGGATCGGTTTATATGGGGGCTATATATAATTATGGACCGATATGGACCAATTTTTGCATGGTTGTTAGATACCATATACTAACACCATGTACCAAATTTCAGCCGGATCGGATGAAATTTGCTTCTCTTAGAGCAATCGCAAGCCAAATTTGGGGGTCCGTTTATATGGGGGCTATACGTAAAAGTGGACCGATATGGCCCATTTGCAATACCATCCGACCTACATTAACAACAACTACTTGTGCCAAGTTTCAAGTCGATAGCTTGTTTCGTTCGGAAGTTAGCGTGATTTCAACAGATGGACAACGGACGGACATGCTCAGATCGACTCAGAATTTCTCCACGACCCAGAATATATATACTTTATGGGGTCTTAAAGCAATATTTCGATGTGTTACAAACGGATTGACAAAGTTAATATACCCCCATCCTATGGAGGGTATAAAAAATGGATTTTAGAAAAAATGGCCATAAATACCTCAAAAACGGCGTTATTTGCTTATGCATCCTTCAGCAAAGTTGTAGCTCTTGACTAGGCAAACAAAAATGTTGAATATAAAGTCGGAAACTTTTCATCTTCACACTGAAAAAAATATTGTCGTGAGGTCAAAGATTTCATGTCCTTAAAATACGAATGCAAATTTTGCTTAGTATAGAAGACGCATTTCTCTAATATAAAGTTTTTTTCTATGTTCAAAAGTCGATAAACTTTTCAATGAAGTCGTGTTGTCCTTATAATTAAGTGATTTGAATTGAAAATGAGTATCATAACATGAAAGAAAACCTTTTTGGACTAAGTTCAACTTGACTTTAATAATTCAGAAAAAATCTTAACTCTTAATGAAATTGTCTTTAAATTTGTTGTCTTTTTGCATCTTGGCTACAAAGCAAAAAATCGTTAAAAAATAGGACATGGTTTTCAACATTTTATTTTTTACTTGAAACATAGCATAATTTCTGCTGGAAGTCGAGTCTGAATTTGAAAACTAAAGTTGTCGTTAACTCGTTTTTAAAGGACTTTGCTAGCATATGGAGAAAAAAGTTGAAAGAACGAAAAATTAAAATTTGCTTCCTAGAAGCAAGTACACAAAACCCAAATTTAAAAGAGAATCGTGCCTTAAAAGTGTCCTTACTTATATTCTCCGCTTCTTTGGCTCAGAATCAATACCAACATTTTTAAAGTAAAGACAAATTCTTTGGAAACGGGTATGCATGCCCAAAACCCCAAAAATGTCGAAAAAATTACAAATTTTCCACCGATTTTTTCGGTTTTCTGACTAAAGCTCATGAATTATTGAAAATTTTACCAAACAATCAAAATAAGAAATGTAGCCTATATAATTATGAACAATTTTCTAGTACACACAAAGTTCACGTTTTGCCGCGATTTCGACCTTCAAACGCTCCAATAACGTCATATAATAGTCACTGTTGATGGTTCTTCCCTTCTCAAGATAATCGATCAAAATTATTCCATGCGCATCCCAAAAAACAGAGACCATTACTTTGCCAGCGGACTTTTGAGTCTTTCTACGCTTCGGAGACGATTCACAGGTCGCTTTCCACTCAGCCGACTGTCGATTGGACTCAGGAGTGTAGTGATGGAGCCATGTTTCATCCATTGTCACATATCGACGGAAAAACTCGGATGTATTACGAGTTAACAGCTGCAAACACCGCTCAGAATCATCAACACGTTGTTGTTTTTGGTCAAATGTGAGGTCGCGCGGCACCCATTTTGCACGGAGCTTCCGCATATCCTAATATTGATGAATGATATGACCAACACGTTCCTTTGATATCTTTAAGGCCTCTGATATATCGATCAACTTCATTTTACGGTCATTCAAAATCATTTTGTGGATTTTTTTGATGTTTTCGTTCGGGCGTCCACTGCGTTCACCGTCCTCCGTGCTCATTTCACCACGCTTGAATTTTGCATACCAATCAATTATTGTTGATTTCCCTGGGGCAGAGTCCGGAAACTCATTATCAAGCCAAGTTTTTGCTTCCACCGTATTTTTCCCTTCAGAAAACAGTATTTTATCAAAACATGGAATTCCTTTTTTCCATTTTTTTCACAATAACAAAAGTTGCTTCACAAAAGACGCTCAATCTCACAAACTAATTGACTTACAGACGTCAAATTTTGATAGGAATCATTTGAAGGTTGGTACTATATAAAAATAATATGCATTTAATACTAGCGACGCCATCTATATGTCAGACCGGGGACTTATCAGCCAACCTGTTACTAGTAAAAGATGCTAAAAAGGACCTATAGGAAATTTTTGCAAAACTTTATTTCTATAGAAAAAGTTTTGCAAATTTTTTTTCTATAGAATTTTTTTTGCAAAATTTTATTTCCCTTCGTTTTGTTTTGTTATTGTTGGTTTTGTTCTTTAAGCATTGTTGTTGTTTTTTTATTGCAGCTTAAAACCATACATTGACTAAACTACAAGTGTAGCTTAACCAACAGAGGAAAAGAATGTTTGTCAAATTTATTTGGGCAAAGCCCTATAGACTGCAAGATGGTTGGATGGACGCACGTTTCGGAATTACCACATTCCTCATCAGCATCCCCTACTTGCAGCAAAACTATCAACCAATTATAAGAATAAATTCAGGCAGTTCATTAAACCCAACAATAAACCACACTTGAACCTTCCGAAAAAAAGGTTTTTGTATGATAGAAAAATTTTGCAAAATTTTATTTATATAGAATTTTTTCCAAAATTTTATTTTCTTTAAAATTCAGTCTCTTGACAATAATCTTCCAGTGAAATTTTTGTTGAAATTTAGTAAAAAGTACCTTTCCGATCAAAAAATACCTTTTTTGTACTTTCTTAAAAATTGTATTTTCCATCCCTGAGTTACTGACAAAGTGACCAAAATTTTTAAAAGAATATGCACGTTTGGAAATATCTCTTTATTGCACTCTCCAAGTGCTTCCATCGCTGAATTAGGCAGGTTCTTTTCGCAGGTTTTGCGCCATTTCATTTACACATGTGTGTTTGGCTGTTTCGTTGTTGTTGCTATGGCCAAACAAAGCGAGTCATGTTCACAAAAAGAACAACAAACACACATAAAAAGAAGAAATACATTTTCCAAAAATGAAATTTGTGGTGCGAGAACAAAAACAATTTGTTTTTTTCGACCGTCGTTTGACGGGCTTTTCAACTAGTATTCTAGGATTTGTGCAAGTTTTATAGGTAAGCGTTTTCAAAGTAAAACCTTCAGCTTTCCTTCAACATCTTCGATAAGATTTTTCTATGCAGCTAAAAATATATATTTATTTATATAAAAATATTCATTCATTTCGGGGGGGTTTGATCCCCCTCACCCCCCCCCCCCCTGAATACGGCCTTGGCCAAGACTACGCATGCAAACGACTTATTCATATCTCAAACCTTCAGCCTTAAATATGTAATTTCTATATTATAATTCCAATCATTTCTCTTATTTGCCAACAAAAACTCAAAGATTTCAAAAATTTTAAACCTGAGCTTTTCTGAAAAAAAATCATTCATTCATTCATTATCAGTCAAATGCAGACAGTTTTGCCATGACATAAAACTGGAGATTTCTACAGACAATCACATGTAAAAATTTCCCATGACACTTCAAAACATTTTTAGTTTTACTCCAAAAAAACGAAAAACGATAAAACTCTTCAAAATTTCACAAAAAAGTACACACAAAAAATCCATCAAAATAACTACGAAATACAAACATTTAGAAAATTCTATTTGTATATATAACTCATAACTTATAAAAGTATTTATCTAAAAAAACAGTTTTTAATTTTACGAAAATTGTGCTGCTTTACTCTTCCCAGTCAGAAAAAAACCATCGGAAAAGCGTTGTAAAAGCGTTGTGAACGGTTGATACACGGTGGGAAAAAGCGTTGTTACAACCTCAAAATGATAACATCATTCCACGGTGTATCGATTGTATTTAACAACGTTTTCAAAGCGTCATGAAAACAATATTTTATACGCTTTTCCGATGGTTTAACGAACGCTTTGACAACCCCAAAATGATAACATCGTTATACGGTGTTTCGATGGTTTTTACAACCATTAAAAAGCACTGAAAAACAATATTTTATACGTCTTTTCAATTGTTTTAGGAGGGTTAGAATTATAATTTTACAGTACCTTAAAACCGCTATTGAAACAAAACAAAATTAGTGTTTTAAACTTTACAAAGGAACATCAGAAAACTTAACAATTAACAATTAATAGGAAAAATACATAATTAAGATTAAGATTGACATTTCTAATTGGTAAAAAAATCTTTTAATAATATGGTCAAAAATGATTATATTACGTTAAGGTCATATACCTCCTGATCTTCCTCCAGCCCTGTCTCTAGTAGCCTCAGTCTCATTTTCAAATCTGTTTAACAAAAAATCTATAAAAAAGGATTAGTAAATTATTACAGAGTTCATATTTTATTACCTTGTTGATATGAATTGATTTATAATAGGATAATGTTCCTTTATCATATAAAGTGAATATGTACATTAACAGTGAACCACTAGGAACAATTTTGGTTAATTTTACAAATGAGGCAATTGTAGAAAGTTTTAACTGAACGCTGACATCACGCCAAACCCCAAATATAAGTACTTATTTATCGACTAATTAAAGAAATTTTGTTAGACATAATTACTTTTTTTCACATGTTAAGGTGAGTATTAACTTCGAGTTTAGCCGCTTAAATCGCTAAAGTGAAAACTAAGGGCGTTTTCGTTTCGCAAAAAATATGTTGCCGTGGTGTTACACTACTTTTTTCCTCATTGTATTTTCTCTCAAATTATAGTATAATTTCAAAGTTATTGGTAATTCATAATGTTGTGAGGGATACAGGATCCAACAATGTCCTTCATATTTGGCAATCAATTTCGAGAATGTTGCACATTTTTTCCCAATCGAAATCGCCATAAATCATTAAGAAAGGCATAAAAGTATACATATTTGTTGCAGATTTCTTTATATTTTGATGGGGAATAGCCCAAAGCAAATTTTCACAAAGTTTGTATTCCTTAAAATGGATTATTAAAGAAAAGTAATCGTGAAAAATTTGCGATTTTAGTGGCTAGTCATATGCCTTTATTATTTCCTATAAATATTTCAAACAAAACACTTCAGAATTTCTTAAGATTTGTACATTTTACCCCAAATGCGCCAAAAGATTTGTACATTTTACCCCAAATGCGCCAAAGGATTTATTCATTTTACCCCAAATGCACCAAAAGAACATTCTTGCAATACTGAACTCCAATTTTTTCCTTCAAACAATGAACTTTTCTTTAAAGGTGGGCATTAAGTTCGAGTTTAGGCGCTAAAAACGTCATTTTTCACGATTACTTTTCTTAATAATCCATTTTAAGGAATACAAACTTTGTGAAAATTTGCTTTGGGCTTTTCCCCATCAAGTTATAATAAAATTTGCAACAAATATGTATAATTTTATGCATTTTTCTTACTGATTTAGTTTTCACTTTAGCGATTTAAGCGGCTAAACTCGAAGTTAATACTCACCTTAACATGTGAAAAAAAGTAATTACGTCTAACAAAATTTCTTCAATTAGTCGATAAATAAGTACTTATATTTGGGTTTTGGCGTGATGTCAGCGTTTTGTTTGGTTAAAACTTTCTACAATTGCCTCATTTGTAAAATTAACCAAAATTGTTGTTCCTAGTGGTTTCACTGTTAATGTACATATTCACTTTATATGATAAAGGAACACTATCCTATTATAAATCAATTCCTATCAACAATAATACCTCCATTACTCATTAAAAACCATTGGACATTGATGGAACATGAATTTTCAATGATAATTTTATGGAAAATGTACTATTTAAAAACCGTAAATTAATTTGTTTAGCAAGCGTTGTTTCAACGTTGGCTTCCAACGCTGTTACAACGCTCAATATTTATAACCATCGTAAATTTCTGACTGGGTTGTTACCACCTATTAGAAGTTTTGTCAACATTGTTTGTGCATAAACCGGGTTGCCAACAATAACAATTTATTTCGATTTTCGATACTATCAATATGTTCGTTAGTAAACCGCTTCAAGAAAATATTAAAAATTTAAAGTTGAAAATTTGACCTTTTGTCGCTAAAATCGCGATTTCAGCCATAGTACAATGGTACATATAAGTACGTATAAGCATTTGAAACTAAATTAAGCATACGTACCCCAGTGCCAATTTTATTGGAAAGTAAAAGTTACTATACGAGGGCAGTTCGGAAACTTCTTAGTCTAGCACAAAAAGCTATACCGCGCAGGAAAAGTTAAGTGTTTTGGAAACTTCCATCTCTGTTATGAACACATGTTAAATTTTGTTTCGATCTGGCAAGTCCTTCAAATAGAAACATGTGTTCAAAAAAGACGCATCCGCAATTTTTATACCCTGCGCCATACTGTGGAACAGGGTATTATAAGTTAGTGCATATGTTTGCAACACCCAGAAGGAGACGAGACAGACACATGGTGTCTTTGGCAAAAATGCTCAGAGTGGGCTCCTGAGTCGATATAACCATCGTCTGTCCGTGAACACATTTTTGTAATCAAATCTAGGTCGCAGTTTTAGTCCAATCGACTTCAAATTTCGCACAAGTATGTGTTTTGGCTCAGAATAGAACCCTATTGGTTTTGGAAGAAATCGGTTCAGATTAGATATAGCTCCCATATATATATGTATATATATATATATATATATATATATATATATATATATATATATATATATATATATATATATATATATATATATATATATATATATATATATATATATATATATATATATATATATATATATATATATATATATATATATATATATAAATATATATAAATATATATAAATATATATATATATATATATATATATATATATATATATATATATATATATATATATATATATATATATATATATATATATATATATATATATATATATATATATATATATATATATATATATATATATATATATATATATATATTTCTCCCGATATGGACTCATATGGCCCCAGAAGCCAGAGTTTTACCCTAATTTGCTTAAAATTTTGCACAAGAAGAACAATTACTACTATAGTTAAGTGCGCCAAATTTTATTGAAATCGGTTCAGATTTAGATATAGCTCCCATATATATCTATCGCACGATATGGACTAATACGGTCCCAGAAGCCAGAATATTACCCCAATTTGGTTGAAATTTTGCACTAGGAGTACAATTAGTGGTATAGTCAAGTGTTCCAAATTTTATTGAAATCGGTTCAGATTTAGATATAGCTTCCATATATATCGTTCGCCCGATTTACACTGTAACACCCAGAAGGAGACGAGATAGACACATGGTGTCTTTGGCAATAATGCTCAGGGTGGGTCCCTGAGTCGATATAACCATGTCCGTCTGTCCGTCTGTCCGTCCGTCCGTCTGTCTGTGAACACATTTTTGTGATCAAAGTCTAGGTCGCAATTTAAGTCCAATCGCCTTCAAATTTGGCATATGTTCCTAATTTGGGTCAGAATAGAACCCTATTGATTTTGGAAGAAATCGGTTCAGATTTAGATATAGCTCCCATATATATCTTTCGCCCGATATGCATTAATATGGACCCAGCAGCCATAGTTTTATACCGATTTGCTTGAAATTTTGTACAAAAATAACACTTAGTCGTATAGTCAAGTGTGCAAAATTTGATTGAAATCGGTTCAGATTTAGATATAGCTCCCATATATATCTTTCGCCCGATATGGACTAATATGGTCCTACAAGCCAGAGTTTTGGCCCAATTTGGTTGAAATTTTTCACAGGGAGTAGATTTAGCATTGTAGCTATGCGTGCCAAATTTAGTTGAAATCGATTCAGATTTAGATATAGCTCCTATATATATCTTTCGCCCGATATGTACTTATATGGACCCAGAAGCCAGAGTTTTGGCCCAATTTGGTTGAAATTTTGCACTAGGAGTACAATAAGTAATATAGTCATGTGTGCCAAATTTGATTGAAATCGGTTCAGATTTAGATATAGTTTCCATATATATTTTTCGCCCGATATGGACTTATATGGCCCCAGAAGCCAGAGTTTTGGCCCAATTTGGTTGAAATTTTTCACAGGTAGTATAATTAGCTTTGTAGCTATGTGTGCCAAATTTGGTTGAAATCGATTCAGATTTAGATATAGCTCCCATATATATCTTTCACCCGATATGCACTTATATGGACCCAGAAGCCAGAGTTTTACTCTGATTTAATTGAAATTCTGCACAAGGAGTACAATTGACAGTATATTCATGTGTGCCAAATTTTATTGAAATCGGTTCAGATTTAGATATAGCTTCCATATATATTTTTCGCCCGATATGGACTTATATGGCCCCAGAAGCCAGAGTTTTGGCCCAATTTGGTTGAAATTTTGCACTAGAAGTGCAATTAGTAATATAGTTATGTGTGCCAAATTTGATTGAAATCGGTTCAGATTTAGATATAGCTCCCATATATATGTTTTTCTGATTTCGACAAAAATGGTCAAAATACCAACATTTTCCTTGTTAAATCCTAAACTTCTAATACATATATATCGAGCGATAAATCATAAATGAACTTTTGCGAAGTTTCCTTGAAATTGTTTCAGATTTAAATGTTTCCCATATTTTTTACTAAAATTGTGTTCCACCCTAGTGCATTAGCCAACTTAAATTTTGAGTCTATAGATTTTGTAAAAGTCTATCAAATTCTGTCCAGATTGAGTGATATCTAAATGTATGTATTTGGGACAAACCTCTTCACATTTGACGAATGTGATATGGTATCGATATGATAGCGGTCCCGCCCGACTTTAGACTTTCCTTACTTGTTTTTTTATACATTTCGACGGCCAAAAATACCGTGGCACGACCTCGAGTCATTTAGTTCATCACACTCTATATAGAGTTATTCTGCCCTAAATGTGAACGTTTCTCAAATATCAACTCTAAAAAATGCAAATAGCGGATATTGAAGAAATAAACATATACCAACATGAGGATATTTTAGTTTTTATTACAGGATCTCAACATTTTTGAGTAGAATATTGTGGAATATACCACATTTTGCAAAGAGGTACTGCTTCATAAATTTTCTATTGAAATAAACTTTTGACAAAATTTTCTTTAGAAATGAAATTTTGACAAAATTCTATAAAAATAAAATGTTGACAAAAATTTCTCTAGAAATAAAATTTTGACAAAAATTTTCTATAGAGATATAAAATTTTGTTAAAATTTTCTATAGAAATAAACTTTTGACAAAATTTTCTATAGAAATAAATTTGTGACAAAATGTCACAAATTTTATATATAAATAAAATTTTGTCACAATTTTCTATAGAAATTAAAATTTAAAAAAAAATTCTATAAAAATAAAATGTTGACAAAAATTTCTATTTTCTATAGAGAAATAAAATTTTGTTAAAATTTTCTATAGAAAAAAAACTTTTGACAAGATTTTCTATAGAAATAAAATTTTGTCACAATTTTCTATAGAAATAACAAATTTTTATAGAAACAAAAATGTTGACAAATTTTTCTATAGAAACAAATATGTTGACAAAATTTTTTATAGAAATAAAATTTTGAAAAAAAAAATTCTATTGAAATAAAATTTTGACAAAATTTTCTATAGAAAATTTTGTATAGGAATTAAATTTTGACAAAATTTTGTATAGAAATAAATTGTTGATAGAAAATGAAAGAAAATTTTCCTATAGAAATAAAATTTTAAGAAAATTTCCTATAGAATAAAAATTGGACAAAATTTTCAATGGAAATAAAATTTTGACAAAATTTTCTATGGAAGTAAAATTTTGACTTTTTTTGGAAATATTATTTTTACAATATTTTCTATAGAAATACAATTTTGTCAAAATTTCCTATAGAAATAAGATTTTGTCAAAATTTTCGATAGAAATAAAATTTTGTCAAAATTTTATATAGAAATAAAGTTGGTCAAAATTTCCTATAGAAATAAAATGTTGTCAAAATTTTCTATAGAAATTTGACAAAATTTTCTATAGAAATAAATTTTTGACAAAATTTCTAAAACACAAAATTTTGTATAGAAATAAATTGTTTGACAAAATTTTCTGCAAGAATAAAATGATTCCTATAGATATACAATTTTGACAAAATTTCCTATAGAATAAAAATTGTTCCATAAGAATAAAATTTTTCCTATAGAAATAAAATTTTGACAAAATTTCCTATAGAATAAAAATTGGACAAAATTTTCTATGGAAGTAAAATTTTGATAAAATTTTTTATAAAAATAAAATTTTGACTTTTTTTGGAAATATTATTTTGTCAAAATTTTCAATAGAAATAAGATTTTGTCAAAATTTTCAATATAAATAAAATTTTGTCAAAATTTTATATAGAAATAAAATTTTGTCAAAATTCTATATAGAAATAAAGTTGGTCGAAATTTCCTATAGAAATAAAATGTTGGCAAAATTTTCTATAGAAATTTGACAAAATTTTCTATAGAAATAAAATTTTGACAAAATTTCTATATACACAAAATTTTGTATAGAAATAAATTGTTT